>NC_063188.1:57935200-57988967 GCF_023159225.1 Perognathus longimembris pacificus
CTGTTGTTTAATAAAAATCACAGCATTTGGATTAGAAAGAGTTGAAGGGTCATTTAGTACAATTTCCTCATTCTGCAAATGAGGAAGCTGAACTTCAGGAGAAGTGGCTGAGCTTGCTAGAGGCCTACTTAGGATGAAAACCCTGCCTTCTGACACCCTTCTCCTATGCAGCACCGTATTTCCATTCAGGAGTTACATTGCAAAATAAATTGAAGGGCAAGACTTCTAGAATAGTGAACTGTGGAACTCAGTAGACCCTCTCCACAACAAAGCAACAATTTAATTGGTTTTAAAAAGGGCGTTGATTTAGAAAAAGCAATCATTTAAAGCTGCTGAAATTGTCTTCAGGGCATACAGGAAATGAAACATTCATTCAAGTCAATCTATTAACTCTTGGCAAGAACAGCATGAGACTGTGGCCTCTGAGAAACAACCTGATCCATATCCTCCTCACTCACTCACTGGGCTAGATTTGAGTGCTTTGTGTGGAAAGCATTAAGTAAAGTGTTCTGTTCTGTGCATCTGGCTGAAGATGTGAAGAGAGGCCTCACTCTTCCCCCAGTTTGTAGCCAGGCATTGCAATTTCACCCTGGCAGGGAAGTTTGCCTACATTTCTCATCTGCCACCCTGCCCCTTCCCTTTAGGTGTGTCTTAATTCATTTTTTGTTGCTATAACAGAATACTGGAAACAAGGTAACTTATAAAGAACAGAAGTTTTCACTGAGTTTCGATGGCTTATACCTACTCGGGAGATGGATCTGAGGATTGAAGTTCAAAGCAAGCCCACAGAGGAAAGTCCATGACTCTTATCTCCAATTAAGCACTAAAATTCTGGAAGTGGAGCAGTAGCTCAAGTGGTGGAGGGCTAGCACTGAGCACAAAAACTCAGAGACAGCACCCAGTCCCCTGAGTTCAAGCCCCAGGACAGGCACAAAGAAAAACCCAAGTTTATATGGATATGGTTCTAAAAGCTAGGAAGCCCAATAGCATGGTGCTGGTGAAGAAATTTGCTGAATGATAATGTGCTGGAAGGCAACACATGATAAGGCAGAGCAAGCATGCTAGCTCAGGTGTCTCTTCTGATAAAGTCACTCATACCATCATGGGAACCTCTCCACCCCCCCTGCATTATTTCATTTAAGCTTAACCTCTCAAAGGTTCCACTTTCAAATGCCATTAACATATGAACTTGGGGATTCATTTTCCAATACAAGAAATGTTGGTAGATGTGAACTGTAGTAGAGAAGAAGCTCTGTTCCATGCAGTGAGAATAACAGGAACCTAATTTTTCTTCTCCAGTTTGCTTATAGGTTGGAATTGGACTCAAAGAAGGAACTGGTAAATACTAGGGACTCTACTACCCCACTGCTCAAGAGTAGAGGGCTTGTTTCACTCCTGGAAAAGTTGGTCCTGGCTACACCTGTAGTTTGCAGGTGCTGAGTTTCTGCTTGGGGAAACACGTAAGAACAAAGAAGTCCATAGCTTTGCCTTCAACACTGACTTTTTTTGGAACACAACAGAGGACTCACTTAGTAAGATCATTGTCAAAAGTGATGGGAGATCTTGGTAGCATTTAGTTAGGAGCAGCTGGCATTAGTAAAACAGCTTAGCAGCCAGAAGTTTAATTGAGAGACATGAAAAAGGGAGCCAAGAGGAACAGTCATTTCAGAGTTGAAAAAGCTGTAAGCATGTATTGGGTTTCACCCACTTAGGACAATCAGAGAAGAATATTCAGCAGTCTTGAAAGGATTTTCCCTGTACATGCGTACCCATGACACCAAAAGCCTCACTTGGCACAAGTTGTTTAAACATAGTCTTTGGCCAAACTGACAGAAGCATAAGCCAATGGTAGTCTAGAGGTGATTCCTAGGAGCATAAGTTTCAAAATAAAATTACACACACAACTCTAGCAATGTGGAAGACTGCATGTATGTCAAAGGACATGCTTTTTTAATCAGAGAGTGAATCTCCAAGCTACCAGCCCTGGTGAACAGGAACCGATGGTAAACTCCCTAAACTATTGATCTCAGCCTTTAAGAACACATGCATTCAATCATAGAAAGTAAATATCTTGCAAATATGTGTTTGTGCCCACCCAAGGACAACCCCAAGGGAGCTGAATTAAGAATAGAGGGGGGCTGGGAACATGGCCTGAAGCCCTGGGTTCGGTTCCCCAGCACCACATATATAGAAAATGGCCAGAAGTGGCGCTGTAGCTCAAGTGGCAGAGTGCTAGCCTTGAGCAAAAGGAAGCCAGGGACAGTGCTCAGGCCCTGAGTCCAAGGCCCAGGACTGGCAAAAAAATAAGAAAGAAGGATAGAAGGAATCAGGCTGCCCTATGCAGGAGAAATAACCTAGCAAACTAAAAATCCCCCAAGAAAAAAGGATCAGTATACAGAATTGCCATAGGATATCTAAAACTTACATTCCATTCACACACAAAAAAAATAAAAGGCATAACAAAGAAACAGAAAAGTAGACCAAACATGGGGGGGGGGGGGGCTGCTTTAGTAAAACCTGAGACTGTGGATGTAGCAAATGAAAGGCATGTGTTATGTGTATAGACATGGAAAAGGAAAGCAAGTTCTTGCATTTTTGGTATCATAACTGAAATGAGAAGTTCACCACAGGGATTCAGTAGTGTATTTCAGCTGTCAGAAGAAAGAATCAAACCACATTATAAATAAATAGAGATTATTCAGTCTGAAGAATAAAAAATAAAAATTACCTCAGAGAAATGTGGAGCACAATTAAATATCCCAACATGCATAGTGGGGGTACCAGAAGTAGAGAAAGGACAAAATAAAATCTAAGACATAATTGAAATAAAATTTAATGAAAAATATTAATGTCTACATCTAAGAAGCTCTCTAAACAGTAGAATGAAGAGATCCACATTGAGACATAGTGAAACGTTGCAAACTAAAGATGGGAAGGATTTGTTTATTTCTTAACATGCAAGACCAGGACTTGAACTCAGTAGCTGATGCTTTCGCTCATTTTCTGGTGCTGTACACATGAGCCACACCTCTAACCCCAAGAAGGAGTCTTAAAAGCAGTAGAAGAACAATGGTTCATCATACACAAGGAAACCCCATTGTAGTCAACAAGTGAAGTTTCATTAGAAACAGTGAAGGCAAGAAGATAGTGATGCCATATTCTAATTACAGAAATAACCAAGAATATTATATCCAGCAAATCTTTCACAAATGAAGGTGAAATAACATGTATCCTGACAAATAACAAAATTCATCAATAATAGCCCAGAAAAAATACCAAGGAAAAATTTGAAGCAAGAAACAAGTGATCCAGACAGTAACTCAAATCCACAGGAGGAAACAAGGATTGCTAGTAAAATCACTCATGTTAAGTACATGGAAGAAGATACATTGCATATTTCTTCACATTTCTCTTATGAAGCAACTGCATAAGGCAATATGTAGATCATCATTTTGTTGGGGGTAGAAACAGCTGATTTGAAGTAATAAATGACACCAGATGGCATCTCAAATCCACAGAGCAAGTGAAGAAAGCCAAAATGCTACATATTGCACACACAAGTTAATATCACAAGTTGTATGTGCATATATGTATTCTTGTGACTGTTTTAAAGTCATGGTGATAATAATGTGCTTTGAGATTTGTACCATAAATAGATTGACATAAAACATAACACAAAAGTGTGAGGGTGGAAGGGAACTATGAAGGAATAATGATGCATTTTGAGGTTTGTACCGTAAATGAATGCAGGTATATCACTACCAATCTTACAGAAAATTACAAAGGACTACTATAAATTCAGCCCAGGAGGCTCCTGCCTGTAAGCCTAGCTATTTAGCAGGATGAAATCTGAGGATCGCAGTTCAAAGCCAACCCTGTGCAGGCAAATCCACCATATTCTGATCTCCAACTAACCAGCAAAAAGACAAATGGAGGCATGCCTGAAGTGGTAGAGTACCAGCCATTATAAAAAAAAAAGCCGAGTGAGAGCAACAAATTAGACAGCATAAATAATTTTAAAATGATACAAACTTAAGTGTAAGAGATAAAGTTTAAAAGCTTTTATAGTAAATGATAGTAGATAAATCTGAAATTACATGTATATTGTGATGTACTATGAATATGAACAGTTATCCTAGTTAATGAGGAAGCAGAGGCCTAATTTTGTTCAGTCTCTATTTTCCATATGGTTTTGAGAGCTGGGCAGAGGTGCCTTACAAGTATTTACTTAGTCCAAATAAATTACTAAGACTACCAAAGGAAGAAGTGTTTGGTGTGAATTTAATTAGGAATTAATATGCTAATATATCGGAAACTGGAAAATACAAAGCTTTCAGATGTTACCATCAGTTTTAGAAACTTTAAAAATTGGAGCTTTGTATTTCTTAATTGGCATCTTTACTATAAGCCATCCAGTTTACCTATTATAAATGAACTTAAATAATTTCATTAAATGTTATGTATGCACAACACTGAATATCTTTGTACTATGAATACATTAGGAATCTGATTTGCCTTCCTTTTTCTTTAGTCTCCAAAGGTGGTTTTCCTATCTCCATTTATACTTAATTCTCAGACCATAGATTTTTTTCCTATGGAAAACTCAGCTAAATATCAAATGCCTGTAAATGCTACATACTCCTGAAAATTTCTTATTTTCCCATATTTGTCTTTCTTAATATAGCTGTAAGTTTTCTGGCCATACATGTCCTTTCCTTCTGTTAATTCTTTTAGTGAAATATCTCTAGCTCATTTATACTATAATAAATATAAATATTGCCACAACAATCTATTATTAGCTGATTTCATGGAGTTCAAGAGTTTAGGAAATCCATAAATAATTACGAAATCCTATTTCACCCCCTGACTACTGATCAGATTCGTTAGCATAAGAATATTGACCATGTCTCCTTCCACTCTTTTATTGCATTTTGGCCCATTGATAAGAGGCCTAAAATCCAAAGACAGGAGAAAGTTTATTCAAAACCCAGGGAATCACATTTCGAGCTATGTACTAGTTAGGAATTGAGTAAATGGACCCTTAGTTGAACAAGTTGGTATCCCAGCAGACCTCCCCTCCTGATAAGGCACTGACTTTCTTAAGCATACACTAATATTCTGTTCCAAATGTACAATTCCTGTGAGTGACCACTCCAAAGAGACTCCAAAGAACAGCTTTCCAGGTTTATTAATTAACATCCTTTTCAAAACGTATGTCAGGGCTGGGGATATGGCCTAGTGGCAAGAGTGCCTGCCTCGGATACACGAGGCCCTAGGTTCGATTCCCCAGCACCACATATACAGAAAACGGCCAGAAGCGGCGCTGTGGCTCAAGTGGCAGAGTGCTAGCCTTGAGCGGGAAGAAGCCAGGGACGGTGCTCGGGCCCTGAGTCCAAGGCCCAGGACTGGCCAAAAAAAAAAAAAAAAACTGGTATGTCAGTGCAGGGTTTTGTTTTCTCTAATGTCCTGCCATTTCTGATGGTATGTGTTTGGGGAAAAGATAAAAATGAAAAATATAGTAATATATTTAAGTGAATCCTTCATATTAATTTCAATTGCTCAGGCCCAAAGACCTCAGAAGTATTACACACTTATCATATTTTTAAGATGATGTGAAATGCATTAATACATCATTTAACCTATAGCTCAGAATACAATTTGTTCAAATGGTCTCTGCATCCATCTCTGTAGCCATTCTAATTTTTCTGTTTGAAATTGAAGTGATGATTAACATTTGTGTCTTAAATATATTTGGGCAAATTAAGCTCTATACATTTTATTGGCCAGCATGGATATGATAAATTTTCTAACACAGTAATCTCTTCATGGTTAACTATATAAAGCTGTCGGATATAAGTAGGGTGTGTGTGAAAAGTTCTGTAATCATAGCACTCACTTTTTCTTTCTTTTTGTGCAGGGTGGGCAGTAGTAGGGCTTGAACTCAGAGCCTTGCACACTCACCCAAGGCTGGTGCCCTAATATTTGTGGCACACCCCCACTTCCAGCCTTTTGCTGGTTACTTGGAAATAAGAGTCTCGAGGACTTTCCTGCCCTGGTCTGGCTTCAAACCATGATCCTCAGATCTCAGTCTTTTGAGTATCTAGGATAACAGGCTTGAGCCACTGGCACCTGGCTTCACCTTTTCCATGGAGGAAAAAAATACATGAAGTGTGAAGACAGACCCAGGGAGACTATGGTCATGTGACATTGGAGGCAGATTTGAGGTCATACATTCTCAAGCCAAGGAATGCCTGGAGCTTCCAGGAATCTGGAGGAGACAAAACACGATCTTCCCCTGGAAGGATCATGGGCCTATCAGCACTTGGTTTTGGAGTTCCAGCTTCCAGAACCTCTGTGAAATAGAGAACCATTGGTCAAGCAATAAGCTCATCATGTGCCAATGAACACTAAGCAGAACTGAGATCCATACAGAACCTCAACTAATCAGGGAAATTTGGGTTTCGTGGGAGTAGAAGAGTGGTTCTCAGCTTTGTCAACGTTGGCTATATATCAAGAACCCAAGAAGAGTGACAGTTTCTGAAGATGTGATGAGGATATGGGCAGGAACGACTTGAGGATTTTCTTTTCAGTCCACTCAGAGAGCATCATACTGAAAACCTAATTAGGTTACGTAGCAACTAAATAAGAGACCATCAAACTGAGATGGGTAATTCAAGGTCTTCTCCAGGGCTCTATTATATTTAATATTTTGATCCAACCACTAGTTTATGCAATTTTTCTGTTCTAAGACAAAAAAAATCTAAAAACCAAAAAAAAAGCTTCCTCTTGCATTATACTTAATGGTGAAAAGTTAAAACCATTTCCTCTAAAAATCAGGAACCCCCCCCAAAAAGTAAACCCTCAAAGAAACAACCATATTAATAAGTAGACTAAAGACTTCTCAGAGAAGAATTAAGAATGGCCAGTGGACATATGTAGAAATGTTCAACATCTCTGGCCATAAAACAAATGCACATCAAAATGACATTGCCATTCCACCTCACCCCAGTTAGAATGGCCATTATCAAGAAAACTAACAATAACAAATGTTGGTGAGGATGTGGCCAAAAGGGACCACTATTGCACTGTTGGTGGGAATGTAAACTTGTTCAACCACTTTGGAAAGCAGTATGGAGGTTCCTCAAAAGACCAAACATAGAGCTAGCATCTCTATGACCCAGCATTTCCATTACTGGGCATTTATCCAATAGAACACAAACACACTAAAGCTACGAGCACAACCATGTTCATTGCAGCATTGTTTACTATAGCCAGGGTATGGAATCAATCCAGAGACCCCTCAATGGACAAATGGATCAAGAAATTCTGGTATATAAACACAGTGGATTCTACTCATCCATCAGAAAGAATTATATTGAATGAATGATATTTGTAAGGAAATGGAAGGATTTGGGAAAAAATTATATTAAGCAAAGTGAGCCAGACTCAAAAATATACAGCTTGCATGGTTTCTCTCATTTGTCATAACTAGAATGTGCTTATAGATCCACAAATAAACACACTGGATGATAACAGACAAAAAATGCACTTGTATATGGTAAATTATACAGTACTCTAGACATTCACACAGTGAGACCAGAGTAGGATATTCTTAGGAGAGGATCATAGAGGCTCAATAGCTATGTGCATATGATCATATAAAATGATGTTTATCAAAATTAACTCCACGAAATGAAAATGAGGTTTTCTTGTTATGTTGCTTCTCCCCCCCATCTCTCTCTCTCTCTGTCTCTCTCTCTCCCCTTTGACACTTGTTTTTTTGTTTTCTGTACTTTTGTTTTATGTTTATCTATTTGGGGGAGGGTAAGGAGAAGCACAGAAATGGTGAGACAACGGGTGAACTAATGCAGCAGTGATACTAGACACTGTTGAAAATGAACTATACAACTTGTAGGGCAAGGGGACAGGAGGGAAAAACTGGGAGAGAGTAAGGGGAGGGAAAAACTGGGAGCGAGTGAGGGAAGGGGTGACACTGTTCAAAAACAAATGTACTCATTACCTCACTTAGATAACTGTAACCCCTCTATCCATTACCTTTACAACAAGAATAAAAGTATATTTAAAATGCTGGCTCTCCAGATAATAGTTTAAATCTATTTTTGAAACTTTTCTTACTAAGGTAAGTTGGGAACTATTTCTCCATTTCTGGCCTTATTGGGTCTTAGTATGAAGCCCAAGAAGTACAGGAACTATTCATCACAATATTTGTAGAAAGTAAGAAATTTATAATAAGATTTATACTTGCCAGTTAGCCTAATTAATCCAAATAGTCCACTTCTATGTTCATACTTTAATACAGTCTGTGAACCAAGCCTATGTAGCTTGTTTCTAGGAAGGAGAGCCCCAGAATTCTTAGCAAATCAGGAGGTAAAGGAACAGATTTATGGAAAAAATGAGCCCATTGAAACTACAGTGTATTTGCTTTCCTCAATAGCCTGTCAGTCACTAGTGGTATACATATATGATCCATTCATTCAATCAATAAGTATGTTAACAGTTAAATATATCAAATATACATCTCCACTAGAAATGATAAGAAGACCCTGACCGATTTTACATTCTAATTATTTCCTTCCAGCTGTTGTCCTACCTATACACTGGAGGCAGTGTCTTTACCTTTCTTTGTTTGGGTGCCAGTATTGGGGCTTGAATTCAGAGCCTTGTGCTCTCCCTTTGGTTTTTCACACAAGGTTGGTGCTGTACCAGCTCCAATTCTGGCTTTTTACTGGTTAATTGGAGACAATAATTTCACAGACTCCCTCCTTACACACACTCCTCACCCCCACTGGCTTTGAACTACAGTCCTCAGATCTCAGCCTCCTGAGTAGCTAGGATTACAGGCATGAGCCACTGGTGCCCAGCCAGTGTATTTACCTTTAAGAGAATCCTTATCCTTTGGAAAAACTTTGGGGGAATTAATAGATCACTGCTGTGTATCTCATGACTCCTTACCAATTAGAAATATTCAGTTCAACTGAAAAGCCATGAGCTAGTCCTGAAGACCAATGTAAATCCCAATATGTCAACAAAGTAAGAAATAGTAATCAAGGAAAGTAAAAATAAAACAACCTCATAAAGCAGTAGCACATTAGCAGTAGCTAACTGTACTTCATGCTCATGCTCATAAAGACCAATGTATGTCCATGTAATTGTATCCAATTGTCAATGAACAATCAATTTGAATGTACCAAGATGAGTTCCATTAAAACATAAGAAAAGGGCAAGCAATCAAGTCAGTACTTAAAATTTCTTGCCTAAGCTGTTATTTTAATTAATTTCACCTTGCAGGTGTGTGTGTGTGTGTGTGTGTGTGTGTGTGTGTGTGTGTGTGTGCACGCGCGCGCACCAGTCCTGGGGCTTGAACTCAAGGCTTGGATGCTGTCCCTGAGGATTTTTACTCACAGCTAGCACTCTACCACTTGAGCCACAGCACCACTTTTAGCTTTTTTTGGGGGGGGCATGGGGAGCTTATTGGAGATCAAGAGTCTCATGGGCTTTCAATGTGTTAAATTCCATTGACGATTTTTGTTTTCAGTGTAAGGGTGAATGTATTTCTGGGGAAAATATTACTTCTTTGGAAGGGAACTCTCAGTCTTAGAAGTTATCAGAAAAAAATTGTTTCTTTTACAAGTGAGCAAAATTGTGTGTGTGTGTGTGTGTGTGTGTAGGGGAGATATCTCAGTAACTTCTGTGAATGTCTTCTATGTTTTCTGTTTTGTTCATGACAGAAGAGTTATTTAACTTTTCAGAAAGACTTCTTTTGCCAGTGTTTGTATACTAAAGAACACTTTTTAGTTACAATACCATAGCTGTGGAAATTTTAATTGTGGCACTTAGAAACTGTTTTCTGTCAATTTTGTGTTCTAAGACCCAGTTCAGCAGGTGAAAAAAGAGGGTTGAGAACTCTAAGAACTCTACCAATGAGCCACAACCCCAGCCCCAAAGATTGGGAACTATATGTGTTGCTTTCTTGGGAAGGGATTTCTCTGGTTTGGGTGAATATGTATGTTAAAGACTTAGTCCTTTTTTTGCCAGTCCTGGGGCTTGGGCTCAGGGCCTGAGCACTGTCCCTGGCTTCTTTTTGCTCAAGACTAGCACTCTGCCAACTTGAGCCACAGCGCCACTTCTGGCCTTTTTGTATATATGTGGTACTGAGGAATCGAACCCAAGACTTAGTCCTCAAGTTGGTGCTATTGGGAAGTGGTGTGTACCTTTAAGAGGTAGAGCCTAGTGGAAGGTCCTTAGATCATTGCGGGGGGGGGGGGGTGTCCTTAAAGGGAGTTGTGAGACATGCTCCCCCATGGGTTTTTAACTATGAGATGTTAATCTCACCAGTGGCCAAAAACACTTGATCTTAAACTGTAACCTCCAGAACCATGAGACAAGATAAATCTCTTGGGGCTGGGGAGATGGCCTAGTGGCAAGAGCGCTTGCCTCGTATACATGAGGCCCTGGGTTCGATTCCCCAGAACCACATATACAGAAAACGGCCAGAAGAGGCGCTGTGGCTCAAGTGGCAGAGTGCTAGCTTTGAGCAAAAAGAAGCCAGGGACAGTGCTCAGGCCCTGAGTCCAAGCACCAGGACTGGCAAAAAAAAAAAAGATAAATCTCTTCTCCTTATAAACTGGTTGCCTGAATGTTTAATTCCACTGATAGAAAGCAGACTTGTTGCAAAATGTAAAAACTAGATTTCAATGACTGCTCTGCCAGGATGTCACATCACCAAATTTCAACTGAATCAAAGAAAGCTCTAATGGAAAAAAGAGAAAATATAACTGTTAACCATTCATTTTCTATAGCAGACTTCTAAGCAATTTCAGAATATAGCCAAGTCTAATTTTGCTTCATTTTTGCCAATGAGAAAATGTATAGAAATTGATGACGTGAGAAACAGCTTTTCTTATCAGAAAATACTAAGTCTCGATCAAGAGTTCTCCAGACTATGATGTGGGCAGGGACTATGAAGTCCAAAACATATTATATGAAGATGTAACTTGTTTTTTCACACTTATTTTCTCACAGGTCTTCAGTAACATTTCCCATAGGCTCCATGACTCCATGATATATGATATTGTTCTGACATTCAATGTGTGTTTTTCTGTTTACTAAGAGTATAGGTTTACTATATAAAAACAGATAATACAGGGATAGTCATATATGTGACTTTCTGGACTGTTACTTTATTTTATTTCTTTTGTACCAGTACTGAGGCTTAAACTCAGGTCATGGACTTTTTGCCCAGGCTGGCTTCAAACTGCTGTCCTCAGATTTCAGCCTTCTGGGTATATAGGATTATAGGTATGAGCCACCCACATCTGTACTGTTGTTTTAATCTTTCAAAAACTTATAAATGTTTATGTTTTACATAAAATATTTCAGAATTTAATAACATTGTATACTAACAAAGTTATATTAATGAAATTTTTTACTTATATTTAGAGATCGATCTTTAGTTTATAGAGGGAAACTTTCCCAGCCCAAGCTACCACCAACCACCTCTAACATGGTAAAAATTGTTTCCATCTCAAAACTCATGTATCAGAATAGTTATTTCACTCAAGAAAAAAGAAATATATTTCCAAAAATAGGACAAAATTAGCATATGGTAAATATCTTTCCTTAGCTTTATAAGTAATTTACCTTGTGTCTTATGCAAGAGAACATTTTCAGCTAGAATTATGCCAGTGAAATTATGACATCATTTTGAGTAAAAACAGTGCATGTCTTAAACACAGATGGAAAAAGCTAGTTGAAGCCAAAAAGTACTTGTTACAGTTTTATGGACTACAAATAATGACATGAAAGTGACTCCTGGGTAATTATCATAAGTTGGCTAGAGAAACAGTTACCAAGAAGCTCAAATGCTGACTGAATGCCTCCCAAGTGAAAAGTCAGTAAAACAAATCATGACACATTTTCCAATGATACAAGAGTTCATCTAATGAAGTGTTTCACTGTAAATACAAAGAATCACTTCTTCCCAGAATCCTTTTTTTGTCTTATAAGTGGAAAATCTATAAATGTAGCTGAAGCTACTGTAATTGCTTGGAAACCAATGTATGTGTTGCTGAAACATGGCAAGTGTTGACTAACTTTCCATAAAGTTGGTAAGGGAACCACTATGTTAATATTTACACTGACAGGGCAAAGCAGTGGTAAGGAATCCACCGGTCATTTAGTCAAGACACTTAGATGAAATGGCGACCAGCCACTGGTGTGTGTATGTGTGTGTGTGTGTGTGTACCAGTTGAACTGGGGTTTGAACTGTGGGCCTTACACTCTTGCTTGACTCTTATTACTCAATGGCTAGTGCCCTGTCACTTGAGCCACTGCTTCACTTCTGGGTTTTTTGGTGGTTAATTGGAGGTAAGAGTCTCATAGACTTTCCTACCCAGGCTGGCTTCAAACCGTAATCTCAGCCTCGTGAGTAGCTAGGATTCTAAGCATGAGCCACCAGCACCTGGCAGGAGCCCAATTTAAAGTCACATAAAAATAGGACAAAAGTTGGGAGAAGACAATAGAGAGCTAATATTAAATTTTATTTTCCATGCAGTATAATCTCAGTGCCCAGCTTCCACCCATTGTACACTTTACCATCATGTACTTACAGGAAATCTTTAAATCTTGGTCATTTCCCTTGAGAATATCCTTAACAAAATAGTAAATATTATGTTTATTAAACTTAATCTTTCAGTACATTTAATAAGTGTTCTATGGAATGAAATGGAAAACATACATAAACCACTTCTTGTGCAACACTAAAGTACAATATTCTCTCAAGGAAGAGCACTTGTGTCATTAGTGTTTGTTCGTTGTGTCAGTACTGGAGCTTTAACTCTAGCCCTTGTCCTCTTGCTTGACTTTTTCACTCACAGCTGATGGTCTACTACTTGAGCCATGCCTGTAGTCCAGCATTTTGCTGGCTGAATAGAGGCTGGCTGAATCTCTTGGACTTTCCTGCCAGGTCTGGCTTCAAACCTTAATCCTCAGATCTCATCCTCCCAAGTAGCTATTATTACAGACATAACCCTGCATCACCTGCCTGGCTGTGCCATTGTTTAGATTTGAGAGCTGAACTAGTCCTGTTTTTCATGGAACACCATGGATACTTGAAGAAAACCAACAGAAGAATTGTGGCTATTAACACTTGAATATTTAACAGGCATTTTCTCAGAAGTTAATAAAGTAAAAGTAAATCCAAAAGGTTAATGAAGTAATAGGCATGCCACTTCTAGGAAAACAATGGACAGTATTCACCACCAATGATGAAATTTAAGCTGTCAGCGAAAAATTAGAACCTTGAACAACCTGAATCTATTACAGTGAGCCTGACAAGTTCCCAGTCCTTAATGACATTTCAGACGGGACCCGTGGTGATGACAAATATGACATTCAGGTTATTTGATGGTGGAAAAAATACCGTGAATACATATAACAAATGTATGTTGGTTCTATGTTACTATGTTAGAACACAATCACATTTGGATATGAGATCTAGCAATAGATTTAACTGTAACAAATTCCACCCCCCAAAATGTGCTGCTACAGTGTCAGATTCCACAGTGCAAAATTTTAAGAAACTACCACTTGTCAAGTCTGTTCTAGATTCCCCAAGGAATATCCAAAATCATCTGGAAAAAAAGCTATGAAAACACACAACTCTTTGTCAACTATATGTCCATTTAAGGCAGCATTCCTTTCAACCAAAACAACAGATAGTAGCAGATTGGAATCAGAAGCAGATGTGGAAATTCACCTAGCTTCTATCAAGACAGACGTGAAAGGTATTTTCAAACTTGTAAAATATGATTCATTTTCATTAAAATGTTATAGTGTGAATTCACTGTTAGTTAAATGAGTTCCTAAACAAAATATTAAATTGTTCATCAAATTTAATTAACAATTCAGTAATATGGATGTAACCCCTACAAAGAAAAGCTGTCTAGATTTCTCAAGCATTTTTAAAAGTAGAAAAGAGATCCCAAATCATTTGGGAAATGGTCTATGTGTAAGATGGAGATTAGAGATGGGAAGCTCCAAGCCCTGTTCAAAATGTGGCCTCTTATCAAACTTGGAAATTTGTTTCTAGACAGAGAAAAGGTCCTGTTTTCAATAGGTCTTAGGATGAGGTATATGAACTCTGTACACATTGAGCAAGTTAACCCTCAACAATAAGTGTGGGAAAACAAATTGTGGTATGTGTCATCTTTGTGCGACCTAGTATTGTAGTCTTACATTTTAGTACTTTGTAATTAGCAAGACATGTTTGTGCCCATTATCTCTTTCCTTCAAAGTGTTTATTTTGGTAATACTAAGGTTTGAACTCAGGGCCATAAGCTCACTAAGCAGGCCTGCTACCACTTGAGCCTCACCTTCAGCCCTTTTTTACATTAGGTATCTTGGATTGTGGTCCTATTTATCCCTCCAAAGTAGCTGGAATTAGTCATGAACCACATCAGTATTATTGGTTATGGGGTCTCACTAACTTTTTGCCCAGCTGGCCTCAAAAGACAATCTTCCTGATCTCCTCACTCCTGAGGATTACAAGCAAGTACTGCCATGCTTGGAAAAACTAAAAGTATTTTTATAAAACAAATCTCAAAACTCCACTTTGTGGATAAGAAAATTCAGACTCAAAAATAGAAGTGACTGACATACAGTCACATAGTAACTTTGCCATTGTATTCCTAGCACAATATACTCAATACATAGTTGAGGTATGCATATCCAAAAGAGTAAGGGAGGGAGGGAGGGAAGGAAGGAAGGAAGGAAGGAAGGAAGGAAGGAAGGAAGGAAGGAATTCATAGAGCTTGAAGAAGCTAGAAGTCCTCCTTCTGAGTCCTGTATTTCCCTACTGTTACATGACTTCCTATTATAAGTGCAAAACAAGAGTAAATATGCTTCAATTTTAGCAGGGAAAACTTGGATTACTCGTTTTTTTTTTTATAAAAACAACAACAACAACAACAACAACACTTTGGCTGGGCACTGGTGGCTCATACCTGTTAATCCTAGCTATTCATGAGGCTGAGTCCTGAGGCTCATGGTATGAAGCCGGTCTGGTCAGAAAAGTCTGCGTGACTCATATCTCCACTAAACTACCAAATAAGCCAAAGGTGGAGCTATGGCTCAAGTGGTAGATTGCTAGCCTTGAGCAAACTAAACTCGGGGACAGTGCTCAGGCCTGAGTTCAAGCCTTAGGACTGGAGCACGTGCGCACCACCCCCCACGCATACACACACAAAACCCAACTATTTTGATACTTAGGGTTCCCTAAGTGTCCCTCCTCTAAAGAATAAGAGAAAAGAAAACTTTCATTTTTTTCCCTGTTAGTAGCCCTGTTGGTCTTTCTTACTTGTAACCACAGATTTTCAAATAGAGATCCTATATTGTTGAATTGAGTCTCTTCTACCTGTGTTATGGCAGTGAAACTCACCACGAGTGATATTTCAAGTTGTATATAGATGTGCATATATGCATATATGTATATATATGTATGTGTACATACACATGTGTGTATATATCTACACACACACACACACAAAGTATAAGCTTGTACACAATACACACTATGCTCAACAACTTACAACCTAAAGACAGGACCCAAGATTTAGTAACCCAGATCTAGGTTCCCTGTTCCTCTTGCTTTTAAGTTATCTGGCCCAGAAATCATAATCATAAGAAAGGATAGAGTTCTAATTTGTCATACTTCACAATAATAGAAGCCCAATTTGTTGTGTGGATGAGGAGTCTCACAGGAACATGACTAACGAAGGCATCTGGATAATAATTCCCTGCATCAAAACGGGATCCAAGATTTAAAGAAAAACAGCTGTCAAGGTCAGACTTTTTTTTTCTTTGTCATTTGATGGAATCCCAGGGAATAGCATACCACCAACTTCAGACTTTTCCAAGTCCCCATTCACACGGGAACTCACTGGGAATCCAGTCTATAGACTTGGTCAAAGCTACCGATGCTCAAGAACCCATCTCCAGTCAATTCCAGTGAAATATCTTTCAAGTGTTTCTAGGGACCCAGATTTCGAATGAAAATGGTTCTATACAAATTATAGTTGACAGTTTTTAATGGAGAAGGTTTTACTTAACTTTGTTCCAAGTATCATCTGGGGAAGGAATGCAGTTTCAACGAGTGGGAGTTAAGAAACCTGCATTCCAGTCCTGGCTGTGCTATTGATCGTTGACAGGGGCCCTGGAGAGATTACTTCATTGCGTACTCTGGATAATGTCTGTCTCCCCGTGCCTCACAGGAATGCTGTGAGAGACTGAGAATGTATGCAAAATCATATTGAGCTCCATCAGAAACATCAAAACGTAAATTCCACTGCTAGACTGAAGAATAAAGTTGCCTTTCATTTTCATTGTTGGATCCCAAATGCCCTGATTTCACTCCTTTGCATGCTTTTTAAGAACTAATGAAAAAATATAAACAAAATGTAATGTGTAAGACATAACAAACCATAAGAATCCTGACCCAAAGAATCAGATGGTTCATTGTGGAAAGAAAAAAATGTGGCTTTTCCTTACTTGTATTCAAGGTAGCTCCACTTCAGCCACCTAGATTTGTACTCATTCTGGCATTTCCTTATCTTGGCTCCACTACTAGACTGAAAGCTGGAAAATAAGGGATGATTTCACCCACCTTGTAACTTCCATTCTGTCTAGGGTAGCCTCACTTGTATCATTCAATAAGTGCATGATACTTGAAATCGATTCTCAGTGCAACATTGGCTGTAAAGCTTCTTACCTTTTAATTCCTGTAATAGCTTTTCAAGTGGCCTCCCTACCTCCACACTGAACAAATAAAGCTTGGAAATTTTTTTTCATTTCTTTTTCATTCCTGCACTTCTCTTTTCAGTATGTTCTCCCTACTACTATTTTCAAGTTGAAGAGATTATCAGACTTTTCCCATCAGAAATTGAACAGAGAAGCTGTTCTAAAATGATAGTTGGCCTTTGCAGGAAAGAAAAAGAAATTCTGTGTGGCAACAGTAAGATGAAAAGTTCAAGTGAAACCCAAGAAGAGCCTGACTATCATTAGCGTGAACCTCTTTAAATCCATCATCTGCTGTTAACTTCACGGATTGTCCAAACACCTGCTCAGAACACATCCGAACTCCAAAAGAAACATTTTGCATCATATATATATTGGATTATTCACAGGAGAACTCCTTCTTTTGTTCTTTATCTTGGTTAAAATCAGTCCAGGGGCTGGGGGTGTAGCTCATGTTAAAGAGTTTGCCTAGCATGTGCCAAACTCTGGATGCTATTCTCCCAGCACTGGGAAAAATAAGCCAGTGCCATCATCTTAGTTAAATATATCCTTCAAAATATTTTGCCCTAGTTTATTCATTTACTCTTGCTTATTCATTTCAATGGAAAATGTCAAAAGGAAAATGATGACACCTCGTCTTCCTTCTTATTCCCCATTTCTGAACTGCTATATCTAAACTTGGTCTTACTTTTTTTTTTATTCTTTCTTACAGTGATTGATTGGTTGATTGTGCTAGTCTGCACTGTACCACTTGAGCCACAACTCCACTTCAAGCTTTTTGTTGGCTAATCAGAGAGAAGAGTCTCACAGACTTTCTTGCTTGGGATGGCTTGGAACTGCATTCCTCAGATACCAGCCTTCTGGGTAGCTAAGATGACAGGCATAGCCACTAGCACCCAGATGTATATGGCTCTCTAAATAGTTTTTTTGTTTGTTATTATTAAAGTATAGAATCTTTAATGATGTCTCCTTTTCAGTCTTCCCCAGGCTGGATACATGCAGGTCCTACTGGACCTGTCTACAACTTACTACGTTGTGCTTTACCCCTAGCCCCACATTGGCCATCAGCATTACAATTTCCTACTTAATAAGATGGTATTCAGATTCCACTTACATCACCTGGTTATTAATGTTTTTCTAAAGGCTTATATTCACAGACTCTTTTTCCTTCTGGAAATCAAGCAGCCCATCAGTAAATACCCATTGCTGAATAGCACTGCAAATTTCCAAATGTATACATTCAACAAATATTAGTTAACTCCCTATGAAATATCTGTCCCTTTTGTAGGTAATTGGAGATTACTGTGCTGGTTCAGATAGACATGATTTTTTTTCAAGAAAAATGTATCCTTTATTAGAGAGATAGCTATGAGGGTAAAACTAAATATGCCAGAGATATTTTTTAGGATAAGAATAGAAATAATAATGTGAGCTGTATTCAAACAGAACTTACTTTAGAAATGAAGAAGGTATAAAGACTTTCCCAGACAAACAAAAGCTGAGAGGATATAGCTCCAGCAGACCTGTTCAATAAGAGATGATAAAGGAGAATCTCCAAACTGAAAGAGACTTTAATGAGTAAGGAGAAAACAAAAGCATAGGAAACGAAAGCAGAAATAAAGAAATGTGATTACATCAAACAAAAAAAGCTTCTGCACTCAACACAATGTGGAGATAAAAGAATAGGGGAAGATGTTTGCAATGTAGACCTGGGACAAAGGGTTAATAAAGTAGTGCTAGTTACTTGGGAGACTGAAGCATAAAGGTCACTTGAGCCCAGGCGTGTGAGACCAGACTGGGCAATTCAGTGGGACCCTATCTCAAAAATAAAAGGAGCTTGGAGTGTGCTGGATGTCTAATTTTGTTCAGATGACTGCAGAACCTGGAAAAGCTGTTGCTGCTATTGATGCATAACATACTGCAATTATTGGTCTTTTTATATGTAAATATATATGCATATATATAATTTGAGTTTTTGGAAACTTTAGCTGTGCTGTCAACTTTGGAAAAAGTATCCCTACTGTGTTGAATTGGCATTGTACAGAAATTAATAGCCATATTGGTCTAGAAACGTGAAACTTCATTTTTTTCCATTTTTACACACTGTATTAAATAGGTAAGGTCTTATCTACATGGGTTTGATTACAGAAACTAATGAAGTATTCTCTAAATAAAAATGAATAAATAAAATAAAGGGAGCTTAATAACCAGAATATATGAAAAATGCTAAAAAAAAACCACAATAATAAATACCTAAATAACCCAATTAAAATAGGCACTAAATCTAAATAGACATTTCTCAAAAGAAGACATACATACAGCCAGTTGCCAGTGGCTCCCGCTTGTAATCCTAGCTACATCGGAGGCTAAGATCTGAAGATTGCTGTTCAAAGCCAGCGCAGGCAGGAAAGTCTGTGATACTATTATCTTCAATTACCCATCAGAAAACTGGAAGTGGTGCTGTAGTTCAAAGTGGTAGAGCACTAGACTTGAGCAAAAAAGCTAAAGGACAGTGCCCAGGACCTGAGTTCAAGCCCCATGACTGACAAAAAGGACTCATACAAATAAATAGCCAATAGATATGAGAGGAAATACTCAACATCACTAATCATCAGGGAAATATAAAGCAAATGAAATATCTAATAATGGATAATATAAAAAAGACTGAAGAGTCAAGTGCTGGCAATGATAGGGAAAAAAAAGAGAAACCTTGTAGAAACAGAAATTAGTGTGGACATTATGGAAAACAGTATGGAGCTTCCTCAAAAAAACTTAAAATGAACTATTGTATTATCAAACAATTTTACCACTAAGAGTGTATCCAAAGGAAATAAAATCAGTATGTCACAGAGTTATCTGTGCTCCCAAGTTTATTCCAGCACTGTTTACAGTAGCCAAGAAATGGAAACAAACCTGTCTACTCAGCCATTAGGAATCATGAAATTTCTGGGTTCCAGTGGTTCATGCTGTAATCCTAGCTACTCAGGAGGCTGAGATCTGAGGATTGCAGACAGAAGCAAACCCAGGCAGGAAAGTCCGTGAGTAATCACAGGAAAAGCTAGAAGTGGCACTATGGTGCAAGTGGTAGAATGCTAGCCTTGAGCAAAAAGAAGCCAGGAACAGTGCCCAGGCCCAGAGTTGGAGGAGGAGGGGGAGGGGGAGGGGAGGGGGAGGGGGAGGGGGAGGAAGAGGAGGAGGAGCAGGCCTAGCCAAGTGCTGCTGGTTCATGCCAATAATCCTAGCTACTCAGGAGACAGAAACCTGGAGGATCAAGCCAGCCCAAGCAAAAAAGTCTGTGAGATTACATCTCTAATTAACCAACAAAAAGTTCAGATGGAGGTATATAGTCCTTTTTCTTGAATTCGGAAGTCCAGAGAAAATTTCCTGGAGATAAATCTATAAGAATGAACACTGTTACTACCATATTATTACTATTTACTACTATCAGGGTTTAGCTTACAGAATGAGAATATTAGTTGTGCGAGTCACTAATCAGTTTTGGATAAAATGTCAGATGGAAAACCAGACCTGGTGACTGACTATACAGAAATGGCGGTACAGGTGTTAGAGGGAAGAAGGAATAACCACCTCATAAATGATATCGACCATATGGAAGCATGGAGAGCAAGTCAGTTATCAAAGTGTCTGCAAAATCCTGGACACCTGTGGCTCATGCCTGTAATCCTAGCTACTCAAGAAGGTGAGATCTGAGAATAGAAGATCGAAGCCAGCTGGGGTCCTGTCTCCAGAAAACCAGAAGTGGAGCTGTGGCTCAAAATGGTAGAGCACTAGCCTTGAGCACAAGAGCTCAGGAAAAGTGCCTAGGTCTTGAGTTCAAGCCCTACAACTGACCAAAAAAAAGTGGGAAAATATATTAGTACTTGGGGGCTAAACTCCAAGTACCCAAGAATAAAGCATGAGTGGGATATGGCTTCGGAGACTTCAAAGGAAGATAACTGGTGTAAAGTTAAGAAATAAGTTATTTGGAAGTTTGGTTTTTGTTTGTCATGTACTTCTTTATTTTCTTTGTGTTCTTTCCTTTTTTTCAAGTCATTTACAGATGTGCTAAGAGAAACCAAGAAATGAGGAGATTGTTCCCACCTGTGCCAGGGACTTAATGGGAAGGTAGTGTTCCTGTAGAGGTCAGGCATGGTGGCTTGAGCTGCAAGACAGGCTTCAGGAGAGCATTTCCTGACAGAGGCCACTTTGCAGAGGTTAAAACTTAAAGTCCAGCTCTCCTAGTATGACTGATTAGCAGATGGTAGCACAAGCCAGTTTCTTTGCAGTGACAGGAAATTTTGTATCCTGGTGATGGTGGCAGTTACACAAGATAAAATTTTATACAAAAAGCACAACTCCAAGTAGACACTCTGTGGAAAATGAACTGTGCAACTTGTGGGTCGGGATGGAAGGAGGAAACTGGGAGCAAGCAAAGGAAGTGGTGACATTGTCCAAAAAAGAAATGTACTCACTTACCTGACTTATGAAATAGTAGGTAACCCCTCTGCGCAATACCCTAATAATAATAATAAAATTATATTTTTAAAAATCCAAAAGAGCCAGACACTGGTGTCTCACACCTGTCAACCTAGCTACTCAGGAGGCTGAGATCTGAGGATCACAGCCAGCTTGGGGGAAAGTACATGAGATTTTGTCTCCAGTTAACCACCAGAAACTGGAAGTGGCACTGTGGCTCAAAGTGGTAGAGTGATAGTCTTGAGCAAAAAAGCTCAGGGATATCACCCAGGCCATGAGTTCAAGCCCCACGACTGACAAAAGAAAAAAGAAAATCCAAAGAAAAGCACAATTCCAAGTGCTGTGGTTGTAGCTCAGTGGTAGAGTATCCTCAACGGAGCAAAAAGTACTTCCCCCAAAATGAATGCATATGAAACTTGAATGAAATCTCAGCAAAGTCTACAGTTAGTATTGTGTCACTGCTACTTTCCTGATTTCCATAATATTCTATGGTTAGATGTTATTATTGATGAAAGCTGATTGAAGGGTACATAGAAAGTACCTTTGCAACAACTTGTGAACCTTATTTAAAAATTAAATAAATGGAAAAATAAGACAATTGTAAAAAAATAAGCAAAAAGGGAGGGCATTCTTACATTTGTGGCACTAATCCAGAAACGGCTAGTTTGATTCAGATTAGGAATTAAGAGAAATGTGGGGTAATTTTTTTTTCTGAGGTGTACCAACCATGAGGCATCCATTAAACCTCAGCCCCATCACCGAATCACAAAACACACTATATGAGAGGTATTGCATTCTGCTGCTCTGTCCCAATCAAGGCTTCGAATACATTGTGAAGAAATACTAACGATGCTTCTGAATGCTCTAACCTGTCCTTCACTGTCCTTCCCTATGCCAGTCAACTCTCCCAAGGGAATTTATACCCAGAAGAACAAGAGCAGAGAGTGTTAGGAAAGGTCAACAGCATCATCAGTAAGCCGAATGCAAGACAAAGTCTTTAGTCACCTGATTTCCTATCCTGCTGGTACATGCCATGCACCGCACGGCTTTGCTTATTGTCACCTCTCTTCTAATCAGCTGTGTGACTGATAATATGCTGCACTCTCCCACAGGCTAATGCATGAGGTAGAAGCAATGAGAAAGCCATGGATCAGAAGATTCTGTCTGATTAAGCAGCTGTGTATTGGGGCTATCTCCCTCCTCTGAGAGAATGCAGGCACCTAATGTACTTGTTTCCTAATTTACCATGCAAGCACACCAGTATTTGCAGATGTGAGTATTTTCTTCCTCTCATTTTCCTTTTGTGTCTTAAAAAAAACCAAACCACACAGAAACTTTATCTTTCTCAAAATCTAGGCTCCAACACGTTCATCAGCCCTATCATTTAAACAAAGGTAAATGCAAATGCTTTATAAGGGAAGACAAGAGGAATGTGTGTAAAAATCATTTGCCCTAGACTACAATTGGTGTAAGGTAAGTAGGGTTTTTTTCTTTTAAAAAACACAGCTTGAGTTCCAAACTTAACCAGATGGAAATGTGCCGGCTAGAGAGTTGGATCTAATTCAGAAAAGATTGTTAGCCAATAGAGGAGCCAATTTAGACTAGCATATGCCAAAAATGGTCAGTCAAGTTGTCCCAAGTGTGACTCTCCCATAGCAGACGTGTCTGTCTTTCTAAAGGCTTTTGAGTGTCCTTCTTTAGCACGGAGGTGGCTTTCTACATGCACACATAGACATAAATAAACCTGGGCCTGGAGCCACCCTTCATTTCCTAGCACTATGGCCTTAATACTTTACAGCAAACAGCATAAGCCCTCTCTTAGGGTTTTAAAATGAACACAGATTTTGAAAATAAAACAAAATCTATGAGTGTATGTAATTAATTCCAAACAATTACCTTCACTTTTCTGGCTGTTTCATGTTCCTCTATTGTGGAAAATAAAGGGAAGTGAGAAAGAAAGGAAGAAAAAAGAAACATAGGACCATAATTATTGATATGTGCATCACTTAAAAATTCATATTTTGGCTGGGAACATGGCCTAGTGGTAGAGTGCTTGCCTCGTATACATGAGCCCTGGGTTCAATTCCTTAGCACCACATATATAGAAAAAGCCAGAAGTGGTGCTGTGGCTCAAATGCTAGAGTGCTAGTCTTGAGCAAAAAGAAGCCAACAGTGTTAAGACCCTGAATTCAAGCCCCAGGACTGGCAAAAAATAATATTTTTTCAACTGCTTGTGGCTTACATCTGTACTTATAGCTACTCAGGAGGAAGAAAACTGAAGATCCTAGTTCAAAGCCAGTCTAGGCAGAAAAGCAACATGAAATTCTGATCTCCAGTTAACTACCCCAAAAAGCCAGAAGTGGAGCTGTGGCTCAAGTGGTAGAGTGTCTTGTGCACAGAAAGTCAGGGACAGTGCCCAGTCCCTGAGTTCAAGCCCCAGGACCACCACAAAAATAAACCCCCAGAAGTGGAGCTATAGCTCAAGTGGTAGGGTGTTAGCTTTAAGTGAAGGAGCTCAGCAAAAGTGCCCAGGCCCTGAATTCAAGCCTTACTACCAGCACATACACACACACAGAGACACACAGAGACACACATAGACACACACACACACACACACAATATTATATTTCCTCCCTTTCCTTCTAATACTTGTTCTTTGGCTTATTCTTTTTTTTTTTTTTTTTTTTTTTTTTTGGCCAGTCCTGGGCCTTGGACTCAGGGCCTGAGCACTGTCCCTGGCTTCTTTCCGCTCAAGGCTAGCACTCTGCCACTTGAGCCACAGCGCCGCTTCTGGCCATTTTTCTGTATATGTGGTGCTGGGGAATCGAACCTAGGGCCTCGTGTATCCGAGGCAGGCACTCTTGCCACTAGGCTATATCCCCAGCCCCCTTTGGCTTATTCTATATTGACCTTTTTTTATTTTCTTAAATGTGCATCAGAAGAAAATGTGCTCATCTGACAATAGGGACACCCTGACAAGACTCTACTTTCTTAAACTTGCAAAGGCCTACTCAAAATGCAATGGCGATCCTTTCAGAACTTTAGACTCCACAGGGCCCTCTCATATCCTCTGTCTCCTTACTGTCTCATCATAAGCTTACACAGCAAGCAGAGCTTTGGGATACTGCCCAAAGTATCAATTCTTATACAAGCTCCCTTGCCCGTACAAAACCCTTCCTGGGTAGAAGGTCAGTGTGAACTTTGGAAGCACAGAGGAGTTGAAGGTATATTGAAGTGAACCAAAGGACATATGAAGTGCATTTTAAAGGATGGGTAACATAGATAGATAGGTACTAGTGACTCACTCCTGTAATCATAGCTACTCAGGAGGCTAAGATTGAAGGATTCTGGTCTGAAGCCAGCCAGCCCTGGCAGGAAAGTCAGTGGTACTCTTTTCTCAACCAGCAAAATGCTGGAAGTGAAGCTATGGCTCAATTGGTAGAGAACCAGCTTTGAGCTACAAAAGCTAAGAGACAGCTTACAGGCCATGAGTTCAAGCCCAAATATCGGTACAAAAAAAGGATGGGTAATATTAGAGATCGGTGAAAGGAAGCAGAAGGTATCATCACCAAGGCACCAAGTTGGGACAAGACATGATATATTGGTAAACACTTGATTGAAGTGCAGTATATGTGTAGATAAATCCCAGGAAACCAGGCTGGAGAGGCAGGCTGGGGCCACATAATGGAAGGTATTCCTCAATTTTTTGTTGTCGTTGTTTGAGAAGTGCTAGTGGTTAAAACTCAAGTCCTTTTATTTGCTAGGTAATAATGGAAAGTCTTTCAAGACCTTTATAAAAGTTTAAATTGTGCTCAACATGGTTTTTAGAAGGAAAATATTTTAGGAAGATCCTTTTATTATATGTATTCTATTACTGTCTAATCCTGTTGCATCTGCTTCTTCGTGTGTAAAATGAGTACACTAGTACCTGCTCTTAACAGTATTCTTGTGATGATTAAATGAGAATGCATGCCAGGTACATTGCTCAGCATATAGTATGCAGTTGCTGCTTGTTCTCATTATAACAATTCATCTCGATCATTGACCTCTGTTTCCTCAACCATAAAGTGAGAAACATAAACTGTAGTGTCTTAATTTCTAAAACCCTCAATACTATTATCATCAACTTTTCTGTCACTCCTGAACTATGCAGTGCACAAATTACTTCTGAGCTGGTAGGAATTTTCTTTTTTTTCAAACACAGATTGGTTAAAAGAAATGGTTACCAGCCCCTTAAATGTTTCAGCCAGATGCGCAAACTGGAAGTCTTTAGCTAAGAATCTGTAAACAACCCTATCTCTCACCTGTACAAAAATCAATTTGAAATAGATTTTAAAAAATCTTAATGTAAGACCTAAGCTTTGAAACTCCTACATGAAAACATAGAAGAAACTCTGGAAGATATAGACTTAGGTAATCATTATTGAAACAGGTTTTTCTTGCCCAGGAAATAAGAGCAAGGATTGGCAGGTGGGATTGCATCAAACTAAAATGCTTTTGCACATCAAAAGAAACAATTGCCAGAATAAATAGACAACCCACAGAATGGGAGAAAGTCTTTGCCAGCTATTTATCAGATAAAGGATTAATATCCAGAATATATGAAGAGCTCAGAAAGCTAAACAGCAAAAGAACAAACAATCAAATTAATAAATAGGCAAATGAATTAAACAGACATTCTCAAAGGAAGTCTAAATGGTTAATAAATACCTGAAGAAATGTTCAATATCTTTAGCAATAAAGGAAATAAATGCAAATGGAAATGACACTGAGATTTCGTCTCACTCCAGCCAGAATGGTAATGATCAAGAAAACAACTAGGGCTGGGGATATGGCCTAGTGGCAAGAGCGCTTGCCTCGTATACAGGAAGCCCTGGGTTCAATTCCCCAGCACCACATATACAGAAAATGGCCAGAAGTGGCGCTGTGGCTCAAGTGGCAGAGTGCTAGCCTTGAGCAAAAAGAAGCCAGGGACAGTGCTCAGGCCCTGAGTCCAAGCCCCAGGACTGGCAAAAAAAAAAAAAAAGAAAGAAAACAACTAATAAATGCTGTTGAAGATGGGCAGGGGGACCTTTATACACTATTGGTGAGACTGTAATCACATAGTGTAACCACTATGGAAATCAATATGGTGGGTCTTCAGAATACTAAAAATAGACCTACCTGTAACCCTGCTATACCACTCGGGTATATTCCTGAAGGCATCTAAGTTGGCATGCAATAGAGACCTGCTTACCCAACCATGTTTATCTCAGTACTGTTCACATTAACTAGGCTATGGAATCAGCCCACGTGCCCAAAAACCAATGAAAGGATTAAAAATGTGGCATGTACACATGATGGAATATTATCCAACCATAAAAAATGAACAAAATTAGGTCATTTGCAGAAAAATGGATAGACTTGGAGATCAGCATATTGAGTGAAATAAACAAAACTAAAAAAAAAAAAGAAACCAAATACATGTTCAGATTTCATTCATATGCAGACTCTAGGTCTAAAATGAGGAGGAGGAGGGGGAGGAAGAGGAAGAGGAGGGTGATAATGATGATGGTGATGGGTCATGAATGTAAAAGAGGAATGGTCAGATGAATCAGCAGGAGCAGAGACAAGGAAAAGAGAGAGCACTGTGAAGTTAAGAGGTTCAAAGTGTGAGTGTGTGTGTGTGTGTGTGTGTGTGTGTGAAGATAGCATAGTGAAACAACCCAAATACTGTTTGAGAAGGATGAGAGGAGGTTAGAGGAATATAATGGGGGGGATGAGCTTGTTCAAAGTACTCTACATCCATGAAATTTTCACAATGAAATTCACTTTATTGTTAATATACCTAAAATTAAGCAACACATATACATGTACATGTAACACAAACAACTCAATAGTAAGAAGAAAAGTGTACAAAAAATCGAATTAGACATTTGTCAAAAGAAGACATATAGCTGACAAGTATATAAAAATGCTCATCAGGGAAAGGCAAATCAGTACATCAGTGAGATATGTACCTGTTAGAATATTATTATTAATAAGATAAAAGTGTTGGTGAGATATGTACCTGTTAGAATATTATTATTAATAAGATAAAAGTGTTGGTGAAGGGTGGGGAGAAAAGGGAACTCTTGCACATTGTTGATTGGCTTGTAAATTGAAGCCATTATAGACAATGGTCTGAAGAGTCCTCAAAACATTAAAAATAGAACTACTATGTAATCTACCAGTCACACTTCTGCCATTACAAGCACAGGAAATGAAGTTAATGCAATCAAGAGACATCTGCATTATTATATTCATTGCAGCATTATTTATAATAACCATGATATGAAATCTACCAGTGTCCATCAAAACCTAATGGATTAAGGAAAATGTGGTACATACACAGAATTAAAAATGAATCAGCTTTAAAGAATAAAGTAATCTTGCAAAGTGCCAGTAGTTCACATCTGTAATTCTAGCTACTAAGGAGGCTGAGATGTGAGGATCATAGTTTGAAGCCAGCCTAGGTGGACAAATCAAAGAGAAATTTATCCCAATTAACCACCAAAAAGTCAGATGTGGATGTGTGGCTCAAGTAGTAGAGCACCAATTTTGAGCAAAAAAAAAGCAAGTAAGAGAACAAAGCCTTGAGTTGAAGCCCCAGTACAGCACAAAAAAGATGGAAGGGAGGGAGGGAGGGAGGGAGGGAGGGAGGGAGGGAGGGAGGAAGGAAGGAAGAAAGGAAGGAAGGAAGGAAGGAAGGAAGGAAGGAAGGAAGGAAGGAAGGAAGGAAGGAAGGAAGGAAGGAAGGAAGGAAGGAAGGGAAGGAAGAAGGAAGGAAGGAAGGAAGGAAGGAAGGAAGGAAGGAAGGAAGGAAGGAAGGAAGGAAGGAAGGAAGGGAAGGAAGGAAGGAAGGAAGGAAGGGAGGGAGGTAATCCTGCTACTTGGCAAACCACAAATTAACCTGGAGGAAATTATGTTTAGTGAAATAAACCAGACACAGTAAAGACAAGTGCTGCATGACCTCAGTCATATGGAATTTAAAGATGTTGAATTCATGAAAGAAGAGCAGAATGCTCTTCTGGAAGCTCCTCTGGGAGTAGGAGTGGGTGAAATGGAGAATTACTAGTGGAAGGGTGAAAGTTTCAGGTACTGTAAGTAGAATGCAACACTTTAGGAGATCTAACATACAAGATGGCTGCTGTTAACAGTAATTGATTGTATGCCTCATGACTACTAAGGAAAAAGGAGGAATACTATGTAAGATGATAGATTCGCTTGATTATGGCCATATTTGTACACATGTACATATATCAAATATCCATTTGTACAGTGTAGATATGTACAATTTTATTTGGAAAGTATACCTCAGATCTAGGGGGTCAAAGACCAGTAGGTATTAGGTGCTCTGGGCTGGAGAAGACTAGCTTGCTGTCAAAACCAAAACAAGCTCCACATTTTGCCCAGGCATCAACTCTATAAAATAAGGATTACTTGCCTCATTTGATTTTGTATCAGGGTTTGAATTTAGGGCCTTGTGCTCTAGGGCTTGTTCACTCAGAGCTGTGCTCTACCTCTTGAGTCATGTTTCCATTCTGGCATTTTGCAAGTTAACTGGAGATAATAGGTCAAAGACTTTTCTTCCTGGACTGGCTTCAACCTATAATTCTCAGATCTCAGCCTCCTAAGTAGCTAAGATAACAGGCTTGAGCTACCAGTGCTCAGCTACTTTCCTCGTATTCTGGATAGGAAAATAAAGGCACAGAGTGGGCAGTAACTCCCTTAAGGTCAGAAGCTGGCTGTGGTACAACCAACAGTAAAACTCAAATCTCCAATTCAGTGTTTGTCATTACCACCACAAATCATGACCTCCATTTTATCACATCATTCATAGAGCTAGAAATATGCCAGTCTATCCAAAGGAGAAGACTGAACCTGTCAGGGAAATAGCAGATTTGACTCAATAGAAATAGCAATAACAATACTATTTCACAGAACTTTATGGGAGAGGAGATTATTACAAAAGTTAGATTTTCACTTATGTAAAACTTCCTGCCTAAAAAAAAATCTAAGGAAGTACCTAAGCTGTCTCTGTTGAGAATTAGGAAGTAGAAAGAGTTTGCATAGTCAATTAAGGTTAATATTTTTAAGGAGTAAAAGAATCTTTGCTATGTAAAGAAATATTTCCAGACATTAGAGAAAACTGGCTGTCCTTGATTCTAATTTACTTTACTCGGCATATTAGAGCTCACATTGAAGTTTTACTGGATTGTGGTTTGAACTCTGATAGTCCTGCTTGGCAGGCAGATTCCCCATCTACTGAGCAGTTCTGTTTTCTGCTGGTAATTTTTGAGATAGGGTCTTATTTTCTGTCCATGGAGGAGATCCACTTATGTTAGGCTTCCCAGTAGCTAATATAACAGGCTGTGCCACTGAGTCCAGCTCTTTCTTGAGAAAGGAATCTCTTGAGCTCTTCTTACTTGGCAGGTATCAAACCTCAATCCCAACAATCTCAGCCTCCCAATGAGCTAGGATTACATGCCTGTACCACCACCCTCTGCTTTTCAAGTTATCTTTTGTCTCATACTTGACTGGACTCTAAATATACCATTTTTATTTGGGTCTGAGATGATAGAACTTTGCCTTGAACTGTATGCATAATAGAAACCATATAAGTAACTATTTGTTTAGTGAATTGATCAGTTCTTAACGCCCATCTCTCAGGACTCTCGGGGATGAAGCCAGGATTTTGAGCTTGCTAGCCAAACACTCTGCCACTTGAGCCTCATCTCCACTCATTTAATTTTTATTTTGTTTTTGAGATAGTCATGCTAATTTGGCCAGGGGTGGAGGTAGATGTGAGCAGCCATTGAACTTGTGGTTCTCCTGCCTCCACATCCTGAGAAGCTGGATTACAAATGTCCAGCTCGTTCTTGTATTGGTTACAACTCCAATCAGTATTTCTCACCATTTCCTATTTTTTTCAGTGAAATGAAGTCAGTCTTGCCCCTCCTCTAGTGGAAAATCAATCTGATAAGTGAAATTAGTTTGTCAATCTAAGAGGGCAGCTAAAATATGTAGCATCCCTCACTGGATGACACATGAAATCTTTAAAGGCTCCTATCCTGTTTTTGTTTCTCTCTTTAAGGAAGAACAATGAAGACAGTTATACAAAAAACTTAGGTAAAATTTTATTAAAAGAGTTCTGGTTTAAAAAATACAAGCACCTCCAGATGTTAATGATCATTTGTCATCTGCACCCTGATAATAATAACTGATCACATTATCTAAAAAGTTATTTCAGGGCTAGGAATGTGGCTTAGTGGTCGAGTGTTTGGCTTAGCATGCATGAAGCCCTGGGTTCCATTCCATTCCATCCTACATATACAGAAAAACCCAGAAGTGGCGCTGTGTCTGCCAGGGACAGTGCTCAGGCCCTGAGTCCCAAGCCCCAGGACTAGCAAAAAAAAAAATCATTATTTCAGCCAGGCGCTGGTAGCTCACACATGGAATCCTTGACACTCAGGAGGCTGAGATCTGAGGATTGAGGTTCAAAGCCAGACTGGGCAGGAAAGTCCATAAGACTTTTGTCTCCAATTAACCACCAGAAAACCAAAAGTGGCACCATGCTCAAAGTGGTAGAGCACTAGCTTTGAGCAAAAAGAGCTCAGGGGCAGCACCCAGGCCCCAAGTTCAACCCCCCTCGACTGACACAAAAAAAGTCATTTCAGTTAATTTGTATTATAATACGTTTATACCTAGGGAAACTGTATTTCATCTTAAAAGCCTGCCTAAGGCACAAGGGAATCTGAGCTCTCCAGATTAACTTGATATCAGAGCCTTTGAGCTCAACTGTGTTATATCCCTTTTAAATCCTTGCTTGAGATTTTCTACACCTGTAGGAAAAGCACCAGGTTGGGGAATTGGCCCTTAAGGAAATAATGATACAAGGAATAATAATTGACCATTTTTTCCTCTAAAGTATGAGCATAAAAATACATAGAAGCTCTATGTCCATAAACACAATAAAACTGACTAAAGGATGGTATACACAAAAGATTCCATGGTGTGACCCCTTTTGAACAATGAACTGACAGTTTAACAAAATGAATGATGGGAAGCTGAAATATGTCTTTTCTGGGGTGATGGAGCATAGAGAGGTCAGATGAATGGAGAAAAGCTGTATAGTCAATGTACAGACATGAAAATGGATCTAGGAAACTTGAGGAGATGGGGGAATGGGATAGATGGGGAAAAGAATGATGGGACCAATGACACTGATCAAGATGCATTGTACTTGTAAATGGACACGTTGAAGTAAAATCTTTTGTATAAGTATTTTTCTGTTTCCTGGAGTTCATTTAGATAAATATTATTTTATATGATCAGAGACACATAGGCATTCTGCCTTTGTGTTCCTCTCCTAAGAATATCCTCCTTTGCTCTCACTATGTGTGAATGCCTAGAGTCCTGTATAATTTATCATGTCCCTGTGTATTTTAGATCTAGCTTCCACATATGAGAGAACACATAGTCTGTTTGTTTCTCTAAGCTTGGCTTACCTCACTTAACATGGTTTGTTCTAGGTCCACCCATTTCCCTGCAAATGACATAATGTTATCCATTCTGGTGGCTGTGTAAAATTCCATTGTGTATAGGCACCACTATTTAAAAGTAATATTTTAAAATAATAAAAAATAAACGAAAATGTGTGTCCTGAATTGTAAAAGATCAAAACTTTATTTTACAAATAGTTCGAAAGTTGTGGATTAAATTAACAGAGACCAATGGTCTTTGGCTTAAAAGTATTTTCACTAGAGGTCTTCAGTATGTTCACTAGAGGTCTTCAGCCTCTGATCTGATACTTGTTTTGTTGAAAGCAAGGTACTCTTTGTACCTTTTCATTTGTATTGATGATTGCTACCCACGTTTTATCTGAGAATGGCCTGGTTTTTCCCCTTTTAAGCCACTTTAGAAGAGTTCTTGCATATTTTTATACATAGGATCTCACTATCTAACAGCCTCACTTTGTGACCTCAAACTCTCCATCTTTCTACTCGCTCTCCAGAGTTCTGGGATTATAGGCATATGCTACCATGCCCAGCTTAGTTTGTGCATTCTTGAATATGGGCTTTATGTGGAAGACGGAACCCATTATCTTGCACATGTTAGGCAAGCATCCTAACATTGAGCCACATCCCCAGCCACAGTATGGGGTTTTCAATTAGTCATTTGGTACAAATTCTTCCTATTATAAAAAACTCTCTCTGCTTTCATAGCAAAATAAATTGAAAATGTGATTTGATTAACAAATGTGGTTTCTGGCAAGGCCAATTTTATTTAAAGTAAATATTTAAGCCATAGGTTAGAAAGACTTAATTTTGGAGAGCCATAAAATACTGGTATTGAAAGGGAAATTAGAAGTCATTGAGAATAACTTTCTATCTGACTCATGAATCAGAATATTAACTACAACAGCCCTGACATTTCTCCTGGAAAAGTGCTTTCTTGTTTGTTACAGCCTTAATGCAGGTTCTTCAGCTCAGTAGTAAATGTAGGCTTCGTTTCAGAAGATTTTAGAGATGCACACTAATGCACTTTAAAAGAATGACTCATTTTTTTACCCTCTTCAGGTTAATTTTGCATCTGCACAAAGTAACCAAATAATATTTTTTTCAAGCTGATTGGGGTGAATATTTGTTAGGACATTGGTAATAACTGTCCAACAGATTTAAGACAAACTATTTTATTGTGACAAAAGCAACCAACTTATGATAGAATTTTTCCTTTGCTAAAACATATCTAACTAACTGATAGACTGGAATATGTTATATATGTGTGTGTGTGTGTGTGTGTGTGTGTGTGTGTGAATACATCACAATTCATTCCTCCCTTATATAGCCAATTTATGCTTTATAACTTATGCTATAAAAATAAATAAAACAAATTATTTTAGTAAAATATGAACTCTCAAATTCTTTACCTAGTGATAAGTATGTGTGCAATAACCATAATTTTAAATAAAAATCAAGTCTCTTGACATTAAAAAATTGAAAATACCTTGTATAAAAAATAAGGTTTTCAGTTTCCTATTTGCTTGTAAACTTGAAGAGAAAGACTAATATTTTCCTATTTTTCAAAAATTTTCTCAGTTTAAAGTAAATTTATAGCCAGGCACAGGTGGCTCATACCTATAATCCTCAGGAGGGTGACATCTGAGAGTCTCAGTTTGAAAGTAGCCCAAGCAGAAGAGTCTTCAATGCTTCATTTCCAATTAACCAACATAAAGCCAGGCTGAAGTTATGGCTCAAGTGATAGAGGGCCAGCTATGAGCAAGAAATTTGAGTGCAAGGCGCTGAGTTCAAACCCTGGTACTGTCACAAAATAAATAACTTTGATGAGGACTTCCCTCAAAAATAAATAAACAAATAAAACCTAAATTGTGAACAAAAAAATTAGCCTAATGAGAAAAAAATTCACTTTATGTATACAGAAGTTTCCTAGCACTAAACCCTGGCTCTATCACTCTGGGCATCTGAATCTAGGTGTTTCTGATGTTCACATCCTTTTGTCAGCATGACTTTGCTGAAAGCCTCAATACCTGTATTAATAAAGGATCAATCACTGACAATTGTTTTCTGTGCCTGCTTTATACCAACTGATGCACTAGAGGCTAGAAATGTAAATATGATTTCTATGTCTGAAGGTCACAATGGAAACAGAGTGCCAAGCCTGTGGCTGGTGTAATATTCAGCCTTCAGATCCTCTCTCCTCCCTCCATATGTTGAATACTAGGTGAGTGTGATTGCTCCAAGCCAGACACTCTGGATTACATGATTTCTCAAAGCTTCCTCTACCCATAACATGGAGAGGTGAACTGCTAGGTAGAGTATGAGCAATGTCAGAAATACTGGAGGTATCACAATACCTGATTGTAAATTATACTTTAAAGAGCCACAGTAACAAAAATAGCATGGTACTGGCGCGCGCGCACACACACACACACACACACACACACACACACACACACACACACACACACACACAAAAACAGATGCGAGCCAGATGCTGGTGACTCATGCATGTAATCCTGGGTACTCAGGAGGCTGAGATCTGAAGGTCTAGGTTCAAAACCAGCCCAGGCGAGCTGGGGATATGGCCTAGTGGCAAGAGTGCTTGCCTCGTATACATGAGGCCCTGGGTTCGATTCCCCAGCCCCACATATACAGAAAAAAAACGGCCAGATGTGGCACTGTGGCTCAAGTGGCAGAGTGCTAGCCTTGAGCAAAAAGAAGCCAGGGACAGTGCTCAGGCCCTGAGTCCAAGCCCCAGGACTGGCCAAAAAAAAAAAAACCAACCCAGGCAGGAAACTCTGTCAGACTCTTATCTCCAATTAACCACCAGAAAACCGGCAAGTAGCGCTGTGGCTCAAGTTGTAGCACACAAGCCTTGAGCTGAAGAGCTCAGGAACAACATTAAAGCCCAGAGTTCAAGCCTCACATCCAACAACAACAAAAAACCCCAAACATGTAGACCAATGCAATGAAACATAAATTCCAGATATTATCCACATAGCTACAGCCATCTGATTTTTGACACAGGCACCAAATATATATGTTGGAGACAAGATCGTCTCTTCAACAAATGGAAGCAAGTAGAAAACTGGATGTCCACATGTAAAAGACTGAAAATAGACCATTATATCTTACCCTGTACAAAAAAATAATTTTAAAGAAAATAACCAGGGCTGGGAATATGGCCTAGTGGTTAAGAGTGCTTGCCTCATATATGTGAAGCCCTGGGTTTGATTCCTCAGCACCGCATGTATAGAAAAGGCCAGAAGTGGCGCTGTGGATCAAGTGGCAGAGTGCTAGCCTTGAGAAAAAAAAAAAAAGAAGAAGCCAGAGACAGTGCTCAAGCCCTGAGTTCAAGGCCCAGGACTGGCAAAAAAAAAAGAACCAATCCTTGAGGTTGGAGGCATGATTCAGTTGGTAGAGTGCTAGCCAAAGAGTGAAAGCATCAGGCATCAAGTTTGAGTCCTGGTCTCCAATGAAAAAGAAAAAAGAAAAAAAAAAGAAAGATCTTCATATGACCCTAAAAACTTTGAAACTACTGTAGAAGCCATAGGGAAAACAATTTGAGGTACAGGCATTGGCAATGCCATTCTGAACAGGACTCTACTTGCTCAGGTTATAAGAGCAAGAATTACAAATGAGGGGCTGGGGATGTGGCCTAGTGGCAAGCGTGCTCGCCTCATATACATGAAGCCCTGGGTTTGATTCCCCAGCATCCCATATATAGAAAATGGCCAGAAGTGGCGCTGTGGCTCAAGTGGCAGAGTGCTTAGCCTTGAGCAAAAGAAGCCAGGGACAGTGCTCAGGCCGTGAGTTCAAGGCCCAGGACTAGCAAAAAAAAAAAAAAAACACAAGTATTACAAATGAGACTACACCAAATTAAAAGGTTTATGCACAGCAAATTAAACAATTTCCAAAAACAACAGACAATCCACAAAGTGAAAGAAAAGCTTTGCGAGCTCTTCACTGCATAAAGGATTAATATCTGGGGCTGGGGAAGATGGCCTAGTGGCAAGAGTGCTTGCCTCATATACATGAAGCCCTGGGTTCAATTCCCCAGCACCACATATATAGAAAATAGCCAAAAGTGGCACTGTGGCTCAAGTGGCAGAGTGCTAGCCTTGAGCAAAAAGAAGGCAGAGACAGTGCTCAGGCCCTTAGTCCAAGGCCCAGGACTGGAAAAAAAATCCAAAAATAAAGGATTAATATCTCAAATATATAAAGAGCTTGAAAATTAACTGTCAAAAAAATAAACCATCTAGTCAATAAATGGGCAAATGAACTGAACAGATAGTGCTCAAAAAGAAGCACAAACAGCCAATGAATACACGAAGAAATGTTCAACATCCCTTACTAGAACAGAAATGCAAGTCAAAATGACCCTGAAATTTGATCTCACTTCAGTCAGAATGGCTATTATAAAGATAACAAGGTTGGGCACCAGTGGCTCATGCCTTTAATCCTAGCTACTCAGGAAGGTGAAATGAGATCAAGGTATAAAGCCAGCCTTGGGCCCTGTGAGGCTCTTATATCCAATTGAGCACCAGAAAAGCCAGAAGTGAAGCTGTAGCACAAGTGGTAAGACACTAGCCTTGAGCAAAAAAGCTCAAGGATAGCATCCAGGCCCTGAGTTCAAGCTCCAGGACAGCCCCCCACCCCTACACAAAACCACCACAAACAACTGTAATTACAAGTGGCTCACTCCTGTACTCCTAGCTACTCAAGAGGCTGAGATCCAGATCACAGTTTGCAGACAGCCTGAGAAAAATATCCGAGATTCTAGCTCTAGTTGATCAATAAAAAGTGGAACTAGACACATGGCTCAAGTGGTAGAGCACCAGCCAAGCAAGTTTGAGGCCCTTACTTCAAATCCCAGTACTGCCAAAACAACCACACCATTGAAACAAATGCTAGCAAGGATGAAAAGGAAAAATAATCTTTAAATACTGTTGGTGAGAATACAAACTAGTACAATTATGATGGAAGTCATTATACTGTTTCCTCAAAGAAAAGGAAAACAGAACTACTATATAATCCTGCTATATCATTCTGGGGTATATATCTGAAGGTCAGCTTATGATAGAGACAGAGATTAAATACATACTCGTGTTTATAGAAGTACTATTCACAGCCAAACTAATGCTAGGCATAAGGCCCAAGCCTGAAATCCTCGTTGCTTGTGAGACAGAGATCAGGTGATTGAGATCTGAGGTCAGCCAGACCCAGATAGTTTGTAAGACTCCATCTCAGCCTATGTCTGGGCACAATGGCATGTTCCAGTCTTCCCCAGTGACACAAGGAAGCACAAGTAAGAGGATCACAGCCCTGGAAATTTGCGGCCTATATCAAGATATGAATCAAATGACAGAGCATCTGCCTAGCAAGTATAAGGCCCTGCGTTCAATCCTTAGTACAGAAAAAAAAGCCAAAATACGTCATTAGCCTAAGTGATCATCAATCAGTTTTAAAATATGGTTTACATGAATACAATGGAGTATTACTTTGTCATAAAGAAGAATTATATTGTGTATTTTCAAGCATAATGGTTAGAACTAGAAGTCACGTTAAGGAAATAAGCCTGACTAAAAATGACAAATGTTGTGGGTTCTCTCCCATAGGTGGAATCTAGGCCTACAAAAATGAATGACACTAGTATAAAATGGGATCTCTTTTAGTTAACACTGAGCAAAAGAGGAGAGTGAAGAAGTTTGAACACAAAGTCATTTATACACATATACACAAATAGGATAATGAAGTAAAATGGATACATGGTAGAACATACATGGAGCTTAAACATATTATGTGAGAGGAGGAGAGTCCAGGCATGCTGGCACATACCTACAACAACAGCCACCTGAGAGCTGGAGATTGAGAGAATCACAGCTGAGGCCAGTCCAAGCAAAAGGTTAAAAAAACTGTATCTTAATAAACAAGCCAGATATCATGGTACCTACCTTTAATCCTAGCTACATGAGAGGCATAGGTAGGAGGATCATAGTCTGAGATCTGTTACAAGCAAAAAGCACAGGGCTCTGTTTGAAAATTAACTAAAAAACAAACAGCTGGGAGTATAGTTCAAGTGACAGAGCTCTTGCCTAGCAAGTAAAGGGCCTCAAGTTCAAATCCCAATAGTGTCAGGAAGAATTAAAAAGAGGAAGTAGGTAGGATAATAAAGTATAATGGAATGGGTAAATTTGGTCAAAGTACATTATTTTCATGTATATGAATGTCACAATGAAGCACCTTTGTACAACTAATACATGCTAATAAAAATTAAGTAAGCCAGATGCTGGTGACTCATACCTATAAATCTTAGCTACCCTGGAGGCTGAAATCTAAGGATCATGGTTCAAAGCCAGCCTAAGCAGGAAAGTCTATGAGACTCTTAGCTCCAATTAAACACTGAAAAAGCTCTGAAAGTAGAGCTGTGGTTCAAGTACCAGAGAGATAGCCTTGAGCAGAAAAGCTCAGGGCCAGTGCCCAGGCCCTGATTTTAAACCTCAGGACTAGCACACAAAAATAATAAAAAGTAAAATAAAATAAGAAAAATTTAAAAGTCAGATAATAACATGTGGAGGATGTGGAAACACCGAAGCATCCTAACTGCTGATGAGAATGTGAACTAGTACAGCATTCTTTGACTAGCAGTTCAAAGAAAGTAGTCTTTACTCCAAAGGTGAAACAAAGCCTTTGAATCACCCAGAAATTCCATTTTTATGCATACACACAAGAACTGAAACCAAAAACTTGCATATGTTCATTGTTTACATTAGTCACAAAGTGCAAATGACTTGAATGTCTGTCACATGGCATTCCCATGTAACAGGAAAAGACACCTAACTATGCTCGTAACTGTAGGTTTAGCTCAGTAACTGCCCAGGATGCTTTGTTGTACCAGGATGTGTGTGTGTGTGTTTCTCGGGCACGCATGTGCTGCTACTGGAACTTCAGTTCACATCCTGGGAGCTGTCCCTTAGCTTTCTTGCCCAAAGCTGGCATTCTGCCACTTGAGCCACAGTTCCACTTGTGACTTCTTGATGGATAATTGGAGATGAGTCACACAGACTTTCTTGCTTGGGCTAGTTCCGAACCTCAATCCTCAGATCTCAGCCTCCTGAGTAGCTAGGATGACTCACTGTCGCCCAGATATAAAGTCTCTTTGTTTTTTTGGTTTTGGCCAGTCCTGAACTCAGGACCTGGGCACTGTCCCTGGCTTCTTTTTGCTCAAGGTTAGCACTCTAGCACTTGTGCCACAGCGCCACTTCTGGCTTTTACTGTTTATGTGGTACTGAGGAATCGAACCCAGGGCTTCACACAGGCTACGCAAGCACTCTAAAACTAGGCCACATTCCCAGCCTGTCTATAAGGTTTTTTTTTAATAGCTTTTTTTTCTTTTCTTTCTTGCTCTTCTCTCTGGTGCATGCGTGTGCGCGCGCACACACGCACACACACACACACACACACACACACACACACACCTCCATATTCCCCAGGTGAGGGAACTCGAATGTCTTTATAGCTCCAGGCAAAGCCTCTATGCTACTCTCCTTGTTGTCCTGACCTGCACACAAAGAGAAAAGCAGGCCCAAGGCCACCATCAGGTTCAAAGTCATGCCTTGACACATATATCTGGAAGGTGCCACTCCTGGGCTTTTCTATGAAAATCATCTTTCTACCTGTTTTCTGAGATGGCAGTTTATTCTGTCCTCGTTGGGCCAGGAAAAATGAATAAATCTGGTTGGTTGTTTTTTTTTCTGTTCTCCAAAACATCGATCTCACTATTCATAAGCTGGCATTGAGTCATGGGACCACATTTCTGATAAAACTCATGCTGTGGAATATTAGTTGTTAGTAAACATGAATGAAATTCTGATACACAGGTGAACCGTGAAAGCATTATGTCAGGTGAAAAAAACAGGTCACTGCATGTTCTATGAAGTGTCCAGAAGAGACAAATCTAACTTCTGAACATGAATTAAGGGTTGCCTAGCACCGGAACAGGCCTGAAGACCAATGGAACAGAATTGAAGACCCAGAAATGAACCCACAGAACTACGCCTACTTAATCTTTGATAAAGGAGCTAAAACAATAGTTTGGAAGAAAGATAGCCTCTTTAACAAATGGTGCTGGCAAAACTGGCTCAACACATGCAACAAACTAAAACTAGATCCTTATATATCACCCTGCACCAAAATCAATTCCAAATGGATTAAAGACCTTGAAATCAAAACAGACACCCTGAAAACACTAAAGGAAGGAGTAGGAGAAACACTTGGGCTCCTTGGCGCAGGACGGAACTTCATTAACAAAGACCCAGAAAGGCTACAAATCAAAGAAAGGTTGGACAAATGGGACTGCATCAAACTGCAGAGCTTCTGCACGGCAAAGGACATAGCTTGCAAGATAAACAGAAAGCCTACAGACTGGGAGAAGATCTTTACCGGCCATTCAATGGACAAAGGCCTCATATCTAAAATATAAGCAGAACTAAAAAAATTACCTTCTTCCAAAACAAAACCGCAAAGAACCAATAGCCCCCTCATCAAGTGGGCTGAAGACTTACAAAGAGACTTCTCTGATGAGGAAATGAGAATGGCCAAGAGACATATGAAAAAGTGCTCTACATCACTGGCCATAAAAGAAATGCAAATCAAAACAACATTGAGATTCCATCTCACCCCAGTAAGAATGTCATATATCAAGAAAAATAACAATAACAATTGTTGGAGGGGATGTGGCCAAAAGGGAACCCTACTTCATTGTTTTGGGAATGTAAACTGGTTCAACCACTCTGGCAAGCAGTATGGAGATTCCTCAGAAGACTAAATATAGAGCTCCCCTATGACCCAGCAGCCCCACTTTTGGGTATCTATCCAAAAGACCACAAACAAAATCACAGTAAAGCCACCAGCACAACAATGTTCATCACAGCGCAATTTGTCATAGCTAGAATCTGGAACCAACCCAGATGCCCCTCAGTAGACGAATGGATCAGGAAAATATGGTACATATACACAATGGAATTTTATGCCTCTATCAGAAAGAATGACATTACCCCATTTGTAAGGAAATGGAAGGACTTGGAAAAAATTATGCTAAGTGAAGTGAGCCAGACCCAAAGAAGCATGGACTCTATGGTCTCCCTTATTGGGAATAATTAGTACAGGTTTAGGCAAGTCATAGCAGAGCATCACAGGAGCCCAATAGCTATACCCTTATGAACACATAAGATGATGCTAAGTGAAATGAACTCCATGTTATGAAAACAATTGTTATATCACAGTTGTAACTATTTTCAACGTCCCATGTGTATCGGTAGCTTCTATTATTGATGATGTTCTTGTATCACCTTCCTGTGGTTGTACCTACACTATCTCTGTAATCTTTTCTCAGTATATTGGAAACCGTGTATACTGGTATTAGAACTTGGAAATTGAAAGGGAATACCAAAATCGAGAGACACAGGGTAAGAAAAGACAAACAACTACAAAAGCAATACTTGCAAAACTGTTTGGTGTAAGTGAACTGAACACCTCATGGGGGGAAAGGGAAAGTGGGAGGAGAGGGGGGGGTATGAGGGACAAGGTAACAAACAGTACAAGAAATGTATCCAATGCCTAACGTATGAAACTGTAACCTCTCTGTACATCAGTTTGATAATAAAAATTTGAAGAAAAAAAAAAGGGTTGCCTAGATTGGAAGGAAGTTGAAACTAAATGGCAAGTTACTGCTGACAAGTAGAGGGTTTCTTGTTCTGTTGAAGATGATGATAGTACTTCAAAATTGATTCCATCAATAGTCACCAAATCTGAATATATTAAAAGTAAACCATTGAAATGTATAGTTTAAAAGGGTAAATTAATCCAAATGTGATGGCTTATGCCTGTAACCTCAGTACTTTAGGAAGCAGATGATCTCAAGTTTGAAGTCAGTCTGGGCTACAAAGACCCTGTGTGTGTGTGTGTGTGTGTGTGTGTGTGTGTGTGTGTGTGTGTACATATATATGCATATATAATTATTTGGTATATATGTATATATAAATATGTAATTATTTTGTACGTGCATTATATCTCAGTGGAAATATTTTTTCATTTGAAAACACAACCCACTGAAGAGAGAGGGAAGTTGGGCACTGGTGGCTCACTCCTGTAATCCTAAGTATTCAGGAGGCTGGGATCTGAGGATTGCAGTTCGAAGAGAGATTGGGCAGGAAAATCCATAAGAAGTGTATGTCCAATTAACCACCAAAAGGCCAAAAGTGGAGGTATGGCTCAAAAGGTAGAGCACCAGCCTTCAGTAAACAAAGCTAAGGGACTGCTTCGAGGACAGGAAGGGAAAGAAGTGAGGTTGCTGCAGATACCTGGAAGGACTGTGGTGGCCAAGGGTAGGTGGTCCTTGACAATTATTGAAGAAAAGAGAATATGCCAAAGCTGGCACAGAACTTTTCTACAAAGTAAGTTATTGAATATGATCACCCAATTCATTCCAGGCATTGTCAGAAAATGAGTGCACAAGCCCAGGCCTCTCTCTAGAAGTTTGTCTTCTATCTTTTCTTCTTTCCTAGAAAATGTAGCCGCAGGTCTCTGGTTCTTTCCACAGGAAGTTATTGACCTCTGTTCCAAGTGATGAAGATACAATAGCCAAACAAATGATCAAACAAATGAAAACAAACCTGTGTGTTGCTCACAGGGGAAGGTTTTTTTATGTATGTGTGTATTTAGTGTGTCAGTACAAGGGCTTGAACTCAAAGCTAGCGTACTGTCCATTAGCTTATACCACTTAAATCTGGAGCTCCACCACTTGAGTCACAGCTCCATTTCTGACTCTCTGCTGCTTCATTGGAAATAAGAACCTCATGGAATTTTCTGCCTTGGAAGGCTTCAAATAGAGATTCTCAGATCTCAGTTTCCTTGGTAGCTAAGATTATAGGCATGAGTGGCAGGTGCTGAGTTTGTGGCTTACATTTTGATTAAGAGAAGGACAGGAAAAAAATATATATATGTAAAATAACTGGTATGTTAGATGGCAAATGCTATGGAGATTTATAACAAAAGGAATAGAAAAAGTCAAGAGTGCTGAGGGTGTATGTGGTGGAGTAGTTTTCAAAGATCTGAGGGAAGATGGCCCTCAATACTTTTCAGAAGCTTTAAGTAGATAAGCACGGCTGCAGGCTGGGAGGATGTGTATCCTTCTGCCTTCACTATTTCTATTTCTATGGCACTCTGTCTTTCCAGACACTATTTTTTCACATTGCCCAGTCTTGCCCAGTCCTTACCAGCACAGCTCGTTGACCCTTCATCACCAATAGCTTTTGATGCTGTATGTTGTGGGGATCGTTTCCATGGGAACACGCCTTCGACTTTATAAGAGGAGTCAATAGAGAATTCGAGAATTAGGATTTTCTGTACAGAAATATGTTTGTAGCCAACTTTGCTGGACTAAGAATGTATTTGTGGAAATCAATATCTTAGAGCTTTGAAATTCTAGTTGATCAAGTCAGACAAAGGTAAAAGCAGGTTGACAGAATGACTTGATGCAAGAGAAAATAAAAGAAATTCAGTGTGAGTGACTTATGCAAGACAAGGAAGCCATGTACCTGGCTTCTAAAGGAAGTGATATGTGGTGAAGGAGCCCATGTCTTCTGTAACAAGAAGGCAACTCATAGTCTGGCATGTTGGTTGATTGACACACCTGACACATTTCATGACATTCAAGGAAAAGCAGTGAGAAACGGTGCAAGCATTGGGGTTTGAGATGGAACAAAGGGTACCTGTAACCCCAATACCCAGGAGGCTCAGGTTGAAAGATCTGGTCAGACTGACCTACATAGTGAGACCCTAGGGCTGAAGAGGTAGCTCATTGGTAGAACTCTGGGTAGCATCTGTAAGGCCCTGGGTTCCATCCTTAGCACTGAAAATCCATATAAATACACATATCTGTATGTATAAATTTACTCCAAGTCACACGGTGAGTGACAAAACTAGGATAAAAACTGCTAGAGGACCTGATCCTAATTCTTGAATTATGCTGCCTAAATAACAATTCAAATGAGCAAGAGGGTTAATTTCTCTGAAAGAACATGCAATCTAGCTAGTAAGTAGCAGAAATAGTATTCAAGCGAGATCTGACACCAAAGTCTTTTCTTTCATTATTCAGCCTTCAGAAAGCTACCATTTCACTGCATATTACTAAGAACTTTGTGTTCGGTACATCTAATCTTCCTAAGCCAGCTAACCCTACATGGTAAATAAACACTGTTCTCCTCACTTGTCAGGCAAGGACAATGAGCCCCCAACAGCTCTCACTTGTCCAATGTCACACAGCTCAGGGTCTGAGTCACATCTGCCTCACACCATAGCTTCTGTCCCTTGCTACCAATCCTCTGAAACAGAGTTCACTGTTAATGGTGTGTAGGTGAATCTGCGGGATTACATGCCTTAAGGAGATGCTTTGGGAGATGTGGTTGATATTATTTTACATGAAGATAGTGTCCATTTAGATGCCATTATCCTACACCTACATCCATCTGCCTCTTTCTAATGTCCCCTCCCTTCTAGCTCATTCTTTTTTTCTCCATGCCTCTTTTCTTGGTCTCCATTTTCTTTGTCTCATTTTTCTTTTTTTCTCTAGTCTCCTTTTCTTCGCTTCCTGTTTCTTCTTCCAAACTTGTCTTCATCTCTAGATCATCTGAGGATCAGGAAGGGGACACACAGACATTATCTGTAGGATCACATAAACCCTACAACCGAATTAACCTCAGCAGAGGCAGTAGTGCTGGTCATGGTGACCTCCTATTGAATGGGAGCCTGGCAACTGGCCCAGCCTCACCAGGTTTTTGATTAACTTGTTCTTCAGTAAGTCATGCTCTAGAAAGAACTTGCTGTTCATTGGAGACATCTCTTAGGAGCATTCGTCTATAGAGCCATAGCAGGTGGAAGAGTATTCATGCAATTGTCCACTTGTTTATTTAGAATTTTATTCTTCCAGTGAAAGTGCTGAATAGAATGTGGAGAATCGCTCCCTAAAGGAGCTAAAAATTCTCAGTCCAAACATGCCCAAACACTTATAAGACACTAAGACAAGTGCTTTAATGGACATACGAATCATACAAGGTGGCATTCAAGATCAGAGGAAAAAGCCACTCATCTTTGGGAGTATAGGAAGTCATGCAAAGCTTTAATAAGGAGGTGGCATTCAAGGTAGACCTTTACAGTGAGCAGCAGATCACCAGAGAGAGGGAAGGAGTATCCAGGAAGAACAAAGAACGTGTACTAAGGTAGAGAGACCTGCTCTGGGAGCAGCAAATAATTTAGTATTTCTGGAAAAGGCTCAACTCTGTCACCTATCAATTGCGTGACTAGGGATAAATAACTTGCCCCTCTTAGCTGGCTTTCTTTTCTGTTAGTGCTAAGTGTAATAATAATAACATGATACTAAAACATACAATTTATATCATACACAATCAAAATATCATATAATGTTACATTATAAATCTCATATGTATTGTACGTAATAGGTAATAATCTTACATTGTAAATTATTATTTTGTATAGAACCAACCCAGTTCCCCATCAGTAGATGAATGGATCAAGAAAATGTGGTACATATACACCATGGAATTCTATGCCTCTATCAGAAAGAATGACATTGCCCCATTCGTAAGGAAATGGAAAGACTTGGGAAAAAATCATACTAAGTGAAGTGAACCAGACCCAAAGAAACATAGACTCTATGATTTCCCTCACTGGTAATAATTAGTACATGTCTAGGGTAGTCCTAGCAGAAGATCACAATAATTCAACAGCTATGTACATATGAACACATAAGATGATGCTAAGCAAAATGAACTCCAAGTTATGGAAATTAGTGGTTTATCATTGTTGTTGTTATGTTCAATGTACCATGTGAAATTATGCCATTTTCTTTTGTCTTTCTTCCCCATAGTTTTACCCCTGATGTCACTGTAACAGATTTAAGTACTCTGGGTATTGTATATATGTTTGTCAGAACTAGGGAAGGGAAGGGGAACATCAAAATGGAGAGACAAAGGGTAAAATGCGAACCAATGCTGCTGCAGCAATACTTACAAAACTATATGCTGTAAACCAACTGTACAACTCGGGGGCGAAGAGGGAACTGGGAAGGGGGAAGAGGGGAGAAAATGAGGGAGGAGGCAACAAGTTTGATAAGAAATGTACTCACTGCCTTACATATGAAACTGTAACCCCTCTGTGCATCACTTTGACAATAAAGAAATCAATTTAAAAAATTATTATTTTGATGCACATTATATATCCCACTAAGATTGTATGAAGAGGTGGGCATTGTGGTGTACACCTATAATCTCAGCATTTAGGAGACAGAGGCATGGAGATCATGTATTCAAAGGCAACCTAAACTACATAGTTAAACCTTGTCGTAAGGAGAGAAAAGGTTGCATAAGGAGCTGTAGCACTGTGTAAGGGTGTGGATTTTTCTATTCATTTTAGTTTTTAAGGACTGGTAGTGGAGTGTCTGTGGTAGTGTACTTGGCTGGCAAGTACAAAGTTGGATTTCAATCCCTATTACCACCACACATTACCATCTTTTAAAAGTTATATGAAAGTAAGTGTTAAATAACTTTATAAATGGTAAACCACTACACACATGTGCGCCAGTAATTTCATAAATATCCCAGAACAAAATAAGAAAAGCCTACTGGGCACTGGTAGCTCATGCCTGTAATCTTAGCTGCTCAGGAGGCTGAGTTCTAAGGATCTTAATAGAAAGCCAGCCCAGGAAGATAAATCCCTGAGACTCTTATCTCCAATTAACTACCAAAAAGGAAAGTGGCCCAAGTGGTAAAAATGGCAAGTAATTGCTGTAGGGCCTGAGTTTAAGCCTTGAGACTGGCACAAGAGGAAAAAGAAAGAAATCAAGAAGGAAAGAAGAAAGAAAGCAAGAGGGAAGGAAGGAAATGAAGGGAGAGACAGAGGGAGGGAGGGAGGAAAGGAAAGAAGGAAGGAAGGAAGGAAGGAAGGAAGGAAGGAAGGAAGGAAGGAAGGAAGGAAGGAAGGAAGGAAGGAAGGAAGGGCTTAGTTAGTGTAGTTTTCAATCTTCTGGCTCCAACTCCTCACATAATTAGGCACTGATTGACCTTGCCTTATTTCTTACCTTTTCCCTTCAAGTCCCAAGATGGGGCATATCTCCTTTAACTTTCACCTTCTCACTCCACTTGCCCCTACTTCATTCTGGGTATTTCACATAGCCTTTAACTCTTCTCTTTTATTTAAGCATCTTAACTCCAGCATCTGGAACACAGATTGACAATTCCAAAGTCCTACTCACAGTGACTCTCAGCAGGGAGTACTGTGTGTCTAGGAGACATCATGCAAACAGACCTCCTGGTGGTCTGCCTTACTCCTCCTCCCACTCCACACACTGTTCCCATACAGAATAAAGACTTAGGTTGCTCTTAGTTTGTGGTTAGATAGAATTGGGTGAGCATGCTTTATTCCTACATATGAGATGGTCATAAAATATATGTCCTGATTAGTTAGTGCTGTCTCCTAAGGAACACAGACCATGGGGATTCCAAGTCCCAAGCCCTAGTACCTGTGGGTATAAAGTTATTTGGAAAAGAAGGGGTTGTGTATTTTGAGATAAAATCAACTTAAATCAACACATAGGAGTAAAATCCAATAAAAAGGTCTATAATAAAAAAAAATAAAGGGGGCTGGGAATATGGCCTAGTGGCAAGAGTGCTTGCCTCATATACATGAAGCCCTGGGTTCAATTCCCCAGCACCACATATGTAGAAAATGGCCAGAAGTGGTGCCGTGGTTCAAGTGGCAGAGTGCTAGCCTTGCGCAAAAAGAAGCCAGGGACAGTGCTCAGGCCCTAAGTCCAAGGCCCAGGACTGGCAATAAATAAATAAATAAATAAATAAATAAATAAATAAATAAATAAATAAATAGTAAATAAAATAAGAATTGGGGCTGGGCACTGGTGGCTCATACCTATAATCCTAGCTACTTAAGGAGGCTAAGATCTGAGGATCTCAGTTCCAAGCCAACCAGGGCAGGAAAGCCCCTAAGACTCTTCTCATTAACCTCTAGAAAAAAGTCCAAAGTGAAGTTGTAGCTCAAGTGGTGGAGCCCTATCCTTGAGAAAGCAAAACAAAACACTCAGGGCCCAAGTTCAAGCCCCAGGACCAACAAACACACACATGCACACACACACACACACACACGCAAAATAGCTGGCTATGGTAGTGTACAGTTGTGATCCCAGCACTTAAGAGACTGAGGCAGGAAGACTGTGAGGTTGATGCATAGCAAGATTCTTTCTCAAACAAAGCTTCTTTTTAAAGAACATGAGAAATATGAAGACACAGGGAAGGGAATTGTGAAAATGAAGACAGAGGTTGTAGTCAGGTTGCCAATAATCCAAGGAACATGGAGAACCCTCAGAAGCTTGAAGAGGAAGAATTCTTCCCTATATTCATTAGAGGAACTACTCACTTCCAGAATTTTGAAAGAAGAATACAGTACTGTTGTTTAAACCCACCAAGCTTGTAGCAATTTGTTGCAACAGCTCAGATAGGACCTTCTAGGCAGACAGCATCCAGAAGAAAGACAAGGAGACATAAAATGGAGACTGTCCCTGAAGTCAGAGTGCCAGCTACGTGCAGCTGGAAAGACTGATTGGAGCTGTTTCTGATTGTTAGCTTCAGGATTCTGACATTTATTTTTCAGTCTTTAAAGAGTCATTTACCTGCTGGAGGTATGAACCAACAAAAGGGGATTCCTTGCAATTTAACAAAGCTGAAGACACCCATTGACTTCTCTAAACAGACAGCCATATTGGCTATGTTTTGACTCCATATGTCCTAGGTGCTGATGGGTTGATTTGCATGCTGCAAAGGGTGCTGGGAGCATACTTGTAGTAGATGAATAGAAACATCTCTTTTCTTGCCTTGTCTTGCATTCTTTTTTTGAGATACACCCTACATTCTGGACAGGAGCTTCCTGGTTAATGTTTTGCTGTAAATCCCTAGTGCAACATATGTGGGGATGTCGCATGAATACTTCTGTCAATGGACCTAGAGGTGCTGATTTACAAAGGTATACCTCAAAAATAGTCAGCCGTTCTGTTTCCTTCCCGGTATAATCAGCCTTACATTCTCTTTTTACCTGTATTGTTTACTCTGTGGTCTCACTCATTATTTTCCACACTACACTGTCACGACTATTACTGCCATTATCAACAGCAGCAACAGCAACAACAAAGAAAAAGGAGCGAAATCCTAGGAACTTCTAGTGTAGATAGAAGTGAACTTACACTTTTTAAAGGGAAGACTTAGGAAAACCTTCTCATAGGAAGCGAGTTTTGGATGAACAGACATGTATACTCTAAGTCACTACTGTATGTGCCAAGGCTTTGGCTAGGTGTTTTCAAAAACACCGTGATTCATGAACTTTCACAAGTTCTCTGTGAGGCAGAGTATTGCCACTGACCCCCTTTTTATTGTTATTGTAAAGGTGATATACAGAGGGGTTACAGTTACGTAAGTCAGGTAAAGAGTACATTTCTTTTTTAACAATGTCACTCCTTTCTTTGCTCTCTCTCAGTTTTTCCCTCCTGTCCCTCCCCACAAGTTGTATAGTTCATTTTCAACATAGTATCTAGTACCACTGCTGAACTTGTTTAGCCTTTGTCCCACCATTTCTATGTCCCTCCCTTACTTTCCCCCAAACAGATAAACTCACAAACAAGACAAAAGGCACAGAAAACAAAAACAGCAACAAAGAAAAAAACTCTTGTTTCCATTTCTTGCAGTTCATGTTAATAAATATCATTTTATACGATCATATGCATACAGCTATTGAGTCTCTGTGATCCTGTCCTAAGAATATCATCCTTTGGTCTCACTGTATGAATGTCTAGAGTCTTGTATAATTTATCATGTCCAAGTAAATTTTTTTCTTTTATCATCCAGTGTGTAGAGTTGTACATACATAGGCACATTCTAGTTATCTAGGTTGTGGTAAACAATGCTTCAATGAACATGATTGTGCTTATAGCTTTAGTGTAGCCTTGTTTGTGTTCTATTGGATAAATGCCCAGGAGGGCAATTGTTGAGTCCTAGGGTAGCTCTATGTTTAGTCTTTTGAGGAACCTCCATACTGCTTTCCAGAGTGATTGAACAAGTTTAAATTCCCATCAACAGTGTAGTAGAGTTCCCTTTTGGCCACATACCTTCCAGCATCTGTTATTGTTTGTTTTCTTCATAATTCATTGTCCTTCTTTTGCAGATGATATTATTTTGACGGGGGAAGATTCAGTGAACTGCCTAAGATCATCTTTCTTGAGGGAAAAAAAACCTCAGGTTATTTAGTTCTAAGCCTAGGGGATTCATACTACAATACAGCTTACCCGCCTTTCCCTTACTAAGGTTGATTGGGTGAAAGGAAATAGGGTATACTCTGCTATTGGATTTTATATGAAAAGGGGTCCTTTGAGGCACTTGAGTTTTTATTTTTTGCACCGGTACTGGTGCTTAAACTCAGAGCTTCATGCTCTTGTTTAGCTTTTTTGCTTAAAGCTGACTCTACCATATGAGCCACACCTCAATTTCCAGCTGTATTTGCTGGATAATTGGAGGAGATAAATGTCTGGAGTTTGTCTTTTCAGGCTGACTTTGAACAGAGATCCTCAAATCTCAGTTTCCCAAGTAGCTGGGAGCACATACTTAAGACCTTTTGTTTAAAGAAATAAGTTACTATGCTCAAGAAGCCTTGGGCCAGATATTTCTAGAGCTAGCTGAACTCAGTCACCATGAATTGCCATTGCACTTTCCATCAGTGCCCATTAGCACTGTTAATACCTTCCACTGAATAAGGTCTGTGAGTCTATGTCTGTTAAAACGCTCACACTGCACAGAGTGCTCTGGTTCTGCCCAACCAAGGAAAGCCCAAAACCCATACCACACAGTCCATACATTACTCACATAACTATCCTGCCACCCAAGCACATGGCTCATGATGGAGGGTCCCACTTCAGTGTAGGATCTGGTTAAAGAGGACTATTTATCTCTGTCCATGGTCCTGTCTTAAGCCTGGACATAGTTTCTCACTACTCCTCCCTTGGCTCCCACCTTGCCAGAAGTAGGCCATGGACATCTTTAGTTATTGGCTGGAACTGTACAACAGGGCATTTTGTACTACACTGTTTTCCCTGGCTTCATCTTTGGAGTATCCAATGGCCACTGGCGATTGAACATTGAAATGGTTTTCTCCAGACATCAATTCATGAACTTTATGTCACTCAGTCTGTCCTAGTATATTTTTTTACAGTCCTGAGTCTTGAAAGCAAGGCCTGGGTACCGTCCCTGAGCCTCTTTGTGCTCAAGGCTAAAACTCTATCACTTGAGCCACAATGCCACTTTGCTGTTTCTGAGTAGTTTATTGGAGATAAGAGTCTCACGGACTTTCCTGTCCAGGTTGGCTTTGAACCAGGATCCTCAGATCTCAGTATCCTGAGTAGCTAGGATTATGGGTACCTGGCTTGTCCTAGTATGTTTTAAAGGCTCATCCCAAGAGGGGAACTTCTCAAGTGTCAGGAGCTGTCCTTCCCAAGAAAAAGCATCAGAGTAAATAAGGTCAAGACACCCTTGACATTGGGTTCGAACCAGAAGCATTGTTCCACAGGCACTAATTTGTGAGCCCTGCTGTTGTTTCCATTTCTCAGCAACTCAGTTCTATCTGCATAGAATAGTGTGGTCAACCAACAGGTTATTAATTTTCCTATTGGTTAAAGGTTTCAAGGAAGCAGGAGGGAGGGGGCTGTCCGCAATGGGGCACTTTGTTTGAATAGGCTGTCATGAACAGATAAGAAGATGTATATGAAAATGCATTATAATCTCTGAGTTCCAAACCCCAATACCACCAGAACAAATAAACATACCATCAATCACATGTTAATTGTTGCTAGCATGTGAACCCCAAGGATCACTGCCTCAGTTAGATACCATTCTTAGTGTGTGACTGTTATTTTTCTTTCCCATATTTGTAAGGCACAGTGAGCATTTAAGAGTACAATATAGTAAAGTTCCCAAGCCTCCTCAGTTGAATCTATTTAGCCTCTCCAAATTTTCCTTGCTCCCTTAGAGCAAGACCTTGGCTTCAGTCATGCTAAATCCAAAATACACCATTCTGCCTCAACACTTCCCTCCCCATGCTCAATACATTCTTCTCCCCATTTCTACTACACTTTGAATTCTTCCCTATGGCCAGCACAGTTCAGGAAGCTCCAAACCCCTATGGTTCCCCTGAATCCCTCTGACTTATACTTTTCTTTTACTTATCCTTCATTCTGTGTAACCTGAGAGATACTTTCCTGTGTTCTCTCCCCTGCTAGACTGCAGGCCCTTTGGAGGCAAAAACTGTGCCTTTAATTATCTCCTTCTCCTCGAGACATAGATAGGGCCTCTACTGAATACTGTTGAGTAAATCTAGAATAAGGATCTGTTTGCTCATCTAATAGTTACTGATGGGAGAGGGGATGAAACGTCTCCCTTGTCAGAAGAACAAAAACTATACTTTCCTAATCCTGTTTAGGACAAAGGAAGGCAAAACATAGGTAGCTTGTTGATTCATTGTGTTTCATGGGAGCCCTCAACATGCTGAGTGCTGCACCTCAAATAAGAGGAACAGCGGATGCTGGTTTTTGACCTCTCAAATCTGGACCCCTCTGAGCTCCTTTGACCCATTCTTTGAAATTCTCCAGGAAAAAAAAGTACCATAAAGTCTCAGCCAGAAGCCATTATTATGATTACTATATAGTGTCTGGATACAATAGTGGTACATTATATGAAAAAGAATATGGTAGTTTCCTTCCTTGTATATGCATGTGATACTATAATAACATTATTTCTTTAATTCACTTTCTTTTGTTCCTTTGGTGAAGATAGAATTTTAGGCTGAAAAAACATTCTATATCTGGTCTAAGTATGATAGAAAATCTCCACGGTGGCAACACCTCTTATGGTCCAGAAATTTCAAGATATTATAGCTTCTTTTCCTTGAAACAGGCTATGTTGTGAATCTGTTAGGAAGGTGGTACAGCAGGCTAAAAACCATAATATGTTTGGCTCTTGGTTAGCCTTCTGTTGCCATTTTGACTATGACCATTTTTGGAAGACAAATATCTGTTCAACTAGGCCTGTAAGGTGGAAGTAACGATGGGGTTAAATGTTTTACCCAAAGAGAAATGCTAATAAAGACTCACTTTTGTATTAGCCAGAGAACAAAAGATTAGACTATCCATGTCCCTCATAATTAAGAGAGGTTTGATGGTTTACTCAACATTACACAATTTGCTTAAAATCATCTGTAGGTCCTAATCTCATCTTCATTCATAATTCCAATCTCACTTAACCCTAATGGACCTGCTACTGCTGGCTGTTAAGTAGAGGGGACAATTGTTCCCCAAAGGAACATTCTTGAAATTACAGTGATTCTGTACTTTGGATTTGCCTTGCAGAAAGGATCAGTCTATAAGATACCCTCTATTATTTTTTTAATAAAAAGGAAAAAAGGAGAGTAAGAGAAGGAATGAAAGAGATTAGTCTGGCTTGATGACAGTTTCACCTTGGACAAAGCAAAGAATTTGGTGAAAGTCCAATCAGTGTTTTTATGTTAAATGTCTCTGGAGTGCTGAGTATTGTGTTCAAACAGAGACATCAAAATGGAAAGTACTTAAGCTGGGCCACTAGTGCATCATGTCTGTAATCCTAACTACTTAGGGGATGTCTGTTTGAAACCAACCCAGGCAACAAAGTCTGTAAGATTCTTATGTCAAATTATCCACCAAAAAGCTGGAAATGGACCTGTGCTTAAGTGGTAGAGCACCAGCTTTGAGCAATCAAAAGCTCAGAGACAGTGCCTAGGCTATG